>NC_037685.1:74170881-74309531 GCF_003255815.1 Theropithecus gelada
TATTTTAAAATTTTTACACTGGTCTAGAAGGGTAGACATTAACTTTTGAATTTTTTATCATTTTTGTTAAGTTTGGAAGCTTGACTTCTTTCCTAAACATTGATGTAAGATTTCATGAAATTTTTAAATATAGCAAATGCTGTTGAACATTGCAAATGTAAAATATGGAGGAGGAAATAGGTGCTTTTTATCTTTATAGAAGATAAATATATCAAAGCCACTTCAAAATCATCTATAGAACAAATTTTAGCAATAGGTGATATAAAAGCTCTCGGTTAGAATGGATTCAAATATATGGAAATTAAATGAAAATCTAGAATCATTTCAGTTCACTGAGAATTAGCTGATATAGTGAGCAGCAGATATAATCCCATAGACTGTGTATTTTTTTAAGTCCTGGTCTTCACAGTAGAGCTTAAAGAAAATGTAGTATTGTAACGTAATTATTCTCATTATTAAAAATGATTTACTTTTAAAACCCAGCATGTTACATCATAAGTAATACTCATTTTTTCTTCCATAGGTAAGAAGTCTGATAGCTGTAGGACTGGGTGTTGCGGCTCTTGCATTTGCAGGTAAGATAAAGAATATATACCAATAAATTGCAGGAGAAATATTTCCAAATAGTGTCTACAGTGATTCATTGAGTAGACCCTTAGTATTCTGAGGTTTTGGTTTTCAGACATAATACATTCTCACTCTTTCCAGCATTTGTAGTTACTGAACATTTGTCATTGTAGCAAAATCTAGATAAACTTTATGGGGAAGAAAATTAGTGATACAAGAGCCCGGAAAACTAGCTCCAATAATAGTTTATCTTCCTAGCTTTTTTTTTCAGTTTGAGGTATAGTATACTATAAAAAGAAATTTTAATATTGTGCAATGTAAGTGGCATGGAGTTCCTTTATTCTCCCATATTTATTTTTTATTGCAGATAGGTTTATACATTTTAAGCTGTCAGTTCTTTCTCATGAGCATAGTTGTTCCGTATAGTTTATTAATTTGTCTCTCAACATATTGATATAATTACCTTGATAAATCCAGGAGAATTTTTTTCACTGCTAAAATTACCTTTTTGGAAAGAATAGTTCTGAAGATCTAAAGTAGATTTGCTGAGTCTGTCATTAACTTACCATAGTTTTAAATTACATAGCTATTTTCTAAATATTAATTTGCGATTATGTCCTTATTGATAAAGATTTACTTTTTTGTTCTAGCATTTGTGTTTGTAAGTTCTATCAGTTTGATCTTGTTAATTGGATCTTTTAGGCAAAGCTGCATTCCATTGTAGCTATATGGAGTTTAGTAAGACTAATAGAAAAATGAGAAATAAGAGGCTCTTGTTTTGTATGGTATTTAATTTCTCATAATTATTTTTTAAAACCCCATTTTAATCTTTTATCTTGGAAGTGATGAAACACTTCAACAATCAGAACTTTGAAATCTTGATCAGTGGTTCAGATTCTCTTGGTGTTTTTGCCATCAGGGTCTTACATCTCAGTTATATAACTTAATGAATTTCTGAGGTTTCATGAGAAGAATATCAGGTCTCAAACAGAATTCTGACAAACTTGCCCCTAAACATAAAGGAATTTTAGTATTAATTAGAGTAGGCATAGTTATGAATTCACATGTAAGATTTTGATTTGAAATTAGATAAAGATATATTTTTCCAGTATCATCTTTGTAAAATGACAAGAATTGGTGTGTGTATTCTGTATAGACCACACTATTCCCAACCTCATATTACTGACTAGAATATTATATTAAATAACAGCAAGATCTCTTCCAGAGCCAAATACAACCAAATAGTAGAATTTAGGAGAAAGTACACTTAGATTTGTTAGCACTAGGTCTTCTAGTTAGAGTAAACCTCCAGATGTCGCTTCTTGAAGCATTCAAATGCTTTTTAACTGAAATTAGAAGTCAATCACTGTGGTTTTGAAGAATTTTGAGGTAATATAAAAGCTACATTTCATACTATTATAAAATCAAATGGAAGATGACATCTATGTGATAAGAGATACAGACAAGTTAGGGAATCAGCCTCATTTAATTTCACTTTATTTAATGTTCTCCTTTATCTCAAGAGCTTTTTATCTTCACATTTTCCCATTTCTGGCATCCTGTCTTTCACTGTAACATGTTTGCACAGAAATAACATTATACATAGGCAGGTAAATTTTTCTAAAAGGCTTAGGTAGTTGAATTTTTGCAGTAGAACTCTTGATTTGCAAATAGACTTATGGTTAGAAGTTGAATTAAAGCATGTAGTGTCATATACTGATTTTCTAGCAAGACTATTGGAGAAAGAGATACTGGTAGAAGACACAATCTGATTGGGGTACAAAAGATAAATTAGCTAAATAATATTTTACTCTTATTTGATGCCCTGAAAATAATTTAGAACCTGTTTTACTATTGACTTTTAGTTGTTAAAACTCAGGGGAGTTTTGATTATTAAGATTCCTAACTAAGGAAAGAACTAAAAATAAGTTTTTGGAGAGAGTAGCTATCCTCAGTGAGACAAAATTGATAATCAACATCTTTGGTAAATATTTCATATGTAATTGCTTTTTTACTTTAGAGATAATTCCATTAAAACTATTTCTGTGCAGTATAGATCATAATTTGATTTGTTTTCTATATATTTCAAAGTGATTATCATAAAAAGCAATACAGTTAATCATTTTAGTATTTTAAGTATCTTTTATACATAATAGGACTTTACAGTTTGTTGTAGAAAGAATACTAGGATGTTATTTTTTGTGATACATACCATAATATAAATGTAAGATATTATACATAAACATTGAAAATTTCTAGTTTTATGATCATAAACCAGAACTTGATAAATTTAACGGCTATGATAATGGTATTAACATGAAATTCTGCCCTCCAATAAATTAAAAATATGAAAAAAATTGACCATCTTTCTGGTAAGTTTTGAAATACTTATTGAAATGACGTATGTAAACTATCAATAAATACTGTGGCAAGCACTTTGAAGGTGTTGATTGATTTTGATTATAGAAAATATGTTTGCTTTTATTCCTTTTACTATTTAGGTCGCTATGCATTTCGGATCTGGAAACCTCTAGAACAAGTTATCACGAAAACTGCAAAGAAGATTTCAACTCCTGTAAGTTAAATGTGGCTTTAGTTAGAAAACTCATTTTGATTTTTGTTCGTGTGACATATTTGAGTTAACTTAGAAAATGGTCTTGGATTTTCCAATGTTTGTAGAAGTTTATTTCCTTCACTATATCATTGGTGAGTTTGTCTAATTTACTGGCTCAGTTTCTTTTAATTTCTTGGTCACATTATTTTTATATCTAACTTTATTCCTGGTTTTGACATCTAATTATTATAATCTGTTTGGTAGTATTACATCAACTTTGATGTAACTTGTTTTCCCCATTTAGTTACTGTTCATTTATTCAATAAACATTTATTGAGTCCCCATCCCTGTGCCAGCAGCTTGGAATAGCTGATGAACAAAGAAGACATGGTTCTTGTCCTGATGAATCTTACCCAAGAGTTGATGCCATCTTGAAATTTGAAACTAGTCCCTTTACAACATCATGCTTGGCCATCTCAAACATAAAACTATGAGATTCCAACCGTGAAATCCTGTAGAACTTATTATACATTTTTACACTAGCATCATAGCTACTCTGGGGAGCTGAACATAAGTGAAAAAATGAATGACAGTATGTATCCGTAAAAGCAACAGTATGGATTGTAGTTTGCAACCACTGAAGACATTATAAAGAAAAGTCACTGAGGCCCTGCAGTGTAAACGTTGGCTTCAGGGAAGAAGCAGATCTGGGATAGATCAACTTGGTTGAGATCTGAGACTCTCAAATTGCTGCAAACCAAGTTGATCATCAGCTATTCTAAGTTCCTGGCACAGGGATGAGGACTCACTAAATGTTTCTTAAACAAATGAATACTAATTAAACAGGGAAAGTAAGTTATGTCAAAGTTGATATAATACTACTAAATGTGAAACTACTAAACTACCTATTTTATATATGTTTTTTCAATAAATATTTCAAAACTTACCAGAAAGACTCGTTTTTTCCAAATTTATAATTTATTGGAGGACAGAATGTCATGTTAATACCATTATCACAACTATTAAATTTATCAAGTTCTAGTTCATGATCATAAAACTAGAAATTTTCATTGTTTATGTATAGCATCTTACATTTATATTGTGGTATAGGTCACAAAAAATGAATTGTTTCTTTTAGCAAAGGCGTTACAGGCTTGTGAGGCTTAGTTAGCCATGAACAATGACAGCACCAAAGGATGACATACTGACAAATAATTAAACTTAGATTCAAAAAAACAGCAAGTGATTTTACTGTCCTATAAATGCATGTCTGTGATTAGAGGGGAACATAGGTGTATTTTCTGTTTTCCTATTTTTATTTTATTCAGCTAAAATATTGGTAGGTATTCAGTCAGTATTCTTTGAGCACCTACTACTTACTACATTATCATAGACAGTGGGATATAGTTATGGACCAAAGACATTGCCCTAGGAGCTTACATGTTAGTGGAGAGACACAGTTAAAAAAAAAAAAAATGAAGTAAGATACATAATACCTAGAAGTGTTGAGTGCTTTTGAGAAAACCAAATCAGGGTAAGAGGCTAAAGAGTAACAGTAGTGAGGAATCTTTACATTAGATAGGCCAGGTAAGGTTTCTCCAAGAAGATAAGGGAGCAGGCCATATGAGCCTCTGGTATGAGAGCCTCCTGGGTGGTCGGATCACTGCGAAGGTCCTGAGGTGCAAATGAGCCTAGCAGCAAGAGTATCTCCAAAGGAGTGTTTGAAGGAAATAGTGGTAGCTTGGGCCCAGATGCCTTAGGATCTAATAGACAATGAAAAAAAACTTCAAATTTTACCTTAAGCATGATAGAAAGCCCTTGGAAGGGTTTGAGCAAGGAGGCAATGTGATTTGCATTGTAGGTTATTACTCTGCTTGCTACCTAGAGTCAGAGTAGAAGCTGTGAAACCAGTAAGCGGGTATTGAGATAGTCCAGGTGATAGATGATGATGGCTTGAAATAGAGTAGTAGCAATGGACACAGTAACATAGTTCTTTAAATGAATTCTATTTATATCTTTCCATATGTTTATAAATAATAAATGGAGAGAATTTCAGAAATTGTTTCTTTTCTGTTATGGTGATCTTCAGTACACCGTAAATAGAAAATTACCAAGCTTTGCAGAACTGCATTATTTAACACTGTAAAGGAAGAGAGAGCAAGAAAATGAGAAAATCTTCAGTACTTGGTAGAGGCTCACAGATAAGGCAGGGTAATTCAGGAGATTATAAGGGATACGCTCATGTAAACTCTTTCTTCAGTGGCTCACATGACCTGCTCCCTCATCTTCTCAGAGGAATCTTATTTGTCCTATTTAATATAAAGAGTCTGAGCCTGGTACCTGCATTTCTTAAAGGGAAATGATGTGTACCCCCTTTCCCTCCTTGTGGGCTTCAAGGTAAGAAACCTAGCTTTCAATAAATCTGGCTTCTTTTTCACAAAGTGCTACTCTTAGAGTTTGCAGTAAAACATCTTAGAATATCTTTATCTTTATCATAATCATTATTATATTTTTACCTCAGTAAAGATGCAAGTATTTTTAAACAATTTAAAAAATAGTAATCATTCCAGGGAAACTGAGAAATGAAGTATGTGCATACTTTCTTTTGGTACTAATGAATCCCAATGTTACACCTCATAAACACAGTATATATAGTGTTTTGATTTTGTAAATATTATTAATTATTGAACCAAATAGGGTTACTAAAAAGACAGGAACTGTAATTGTGTGTCACTAAGTCTCTGTCATTCAAAGGAGATTGTCCAGGGCTCAAGTTTCGATGGGGGTCTCTTTTCATTGTTTTTAAACTTTCTTTTTTTTTCTCTAAGCTTTAACATGTTGTTTTTCAATCTTATCTTTCTCTTTTTCATACTTTTTTTTCATTTTGCTGAAATAGTACGTAGAATAAGTTTTTTAGATGGAACACATGGATGATAAATGTTTTTTCTGCTTTATTAAACAGTTTGTGTCTTTTGTTCTCACTGTTAATTATCAGCTGCTAGCTCCTTGAAATTTGGTGGAGCCAACATTAGAGAAGTATAGAAATCTCTGCTGAGACTAAGCCTCAGTGCCTGCACTCCTGCATTCCTGCATACTCACAGCTAGATTTTTTGGTGGTCTTATTATTATTATTCCATTGTAGACAACCTGTTGTTTTGGTTTTTGTTGTTTGGGTTTTGGGTTTTAGGTTTTGGTAGTGGTGGCTTTTTTTGGCTCTGAAAGTTTGTAGGATTTTCTCTTTCTTACTGATCTGGAATTTCACAAGAATTCTTAGCCCTAACTTATTTGAAAATGGTCTTTAGTTCTGTAAGATTTTCTTACATTTTTTTCTTTTGTTATTTCTTCCTTTCATTGTCTCTCGGATTCTCGGCTTCTGGAACTCGGGAACTCCGAACAGAAAGATGTTGGACCTGATAAAAAGATGTCTATCCTGTATGTCTCTTACCAATTTATCTCTTATTTTCCATCTCCTTATCTTTCCTTGCTCTTCATTCTACAGTGTTTTCACAGCTTATTTTCCAGATCACCAGGTTGGCCTTTAGCAATATCCATTCTGTTATTCAGTCTATCCACTGAATTCTTAACATCGGTAAAAATTTTTTTTTTTTTTTGAGACAGGACCCGGTCTGTAGTGCACAATCTCAGCCCACTGCGACTTCTGCCTCCCGAGTTCAGGTGATTTTCCTACCTCAGCTTCCCAAGTAGTTGGGATTACAGGCACTCGCCACTACGCCCAGCTAACTTTTGTATTTTTAGTGGAGACGGAGTTTCACCATGTTGGCCAGGCTGGTCTCGAGCTTCTGACCTTAAGTGATCCACCCACCTCAACCTCCCAAATTGCTGGGATTATAGGCGTGAGCCATTGCACTCGGCCAACATTAGTAATTTTCTAACTTCCAAGAATTCTTTCTTCTTTCTAGCAAACCATTTTTTAATTAATGTGGTATCCTTTTGAATATTTCTAAAGCCATTCATTAGAATTTGGCCAAATTCTCTTCTGCTTCCCAATTTATCTCCTTTTCCTAAAGCCAGTTGTTAGGTGTTCATATTGGTTCTTTTTTTCCCCTCCATGATATTGGATTTGCTCAAATGTCCAATGATCGTTGGTTGTTGATTTATATTTATGCTGACTAAATTGACTAATAGAAGTAATGTTCTTAACTTTTCTTTTTTTTTTTTTTTTGAGACGGAGTCTTGCTCTGTCACCCAGGCTGGAGTGCAGTGGCCAGATCTCAGCTCACTGCAAGCTCCGCCTCCTGGGTTCACGCCATTCTCCTGCCTCAGCCTCCGGAGTAGCTGGGACTACAGGCGCCCGCCACCTCGCCCGGCTAGTTTTTTGTATTTTTTAGTAGAGACGGGGTTTCACCGTGTTAGCCAGGATGGTCTCGATCTCTTGACCTCGTGATCCACCCGTCTCGGCCTCCCAAAGTGCTGGGATTACAGGCTTGAGCCACCGCGCCCGGCCTATGTTCTTAACTTTTCTTCAGCAGTTTGGTACGGTTGCTCAACAACTTAATGGAATGAGCGTGTTGACCGTGGACTGTAAATAACGTAGGTGGGTTTGTTAACAGGCATGTCTTTCAGAGCAAGGAGACTAGAGGCAGGTACCTGGAGAGTGCAGGAGAGGTTGAGCACTGTGTACATTTTACCGCTTGGCATAGCTTCTCACCTCCCTACACTTCTGGGTCTGAAATGGGGTCTGCTGGTATGCCTCTGGTTCGTTTAGTACCTACCACCCAGAATAAGATGCATATCAGAGAAAGAGGCATGTGGTTCTCTTTCTCAGCCTAAGGGCAAAAGTGACAGGTGCCTGGCCTCTTAGGCTCTATATTAGTAAAGTAGGAATGATCTGTTTATATTGTTCTGGTTTAATAAGTTACGCTGATTTTTTATTGTTGTTGTTGACTCTGAATTTAGTGTTCTTGTTTTCTGAAAAGGGTTTCTTCTTTTCTCTGGTGTTTGAGGCTGCTGGGATTTTTCTGTACGTGCAAATTTTACCTAGGATTTCTTTAAACTATCTGGTTTGCTGTTTATCCCATTTCTTGTTTTCCAGGCCTATTAAGGGTGTTTTAAAATGTACGCTGTCTTTTCTCATTTCAAAGGCACTTTGGAAAGCAAAATACCTTTATGATTCAGTCTGCTCTTTTGAACCAGTGCCCTTTTGCTTGATTTTTTTATTAATGTATTAATGTATATTATTGACTCAGCCAATGTCTAATTACCCTTAAATTTTTTTCTGGGGGAGAAAACCCATCCTTCATCTTTGTTTTTGAGGCTTTTAATTTTCTGTTTGTGAATCTGTCCTTTTATTTGAATATTATTTTCTAAATTGCATTTATTTTGTTTTATGGTCAAGTGAAATTTATGGAAAAATATACTAATTAAAATCATCCTTCGTTCGCTTTATATATCAAATAGATTATTGTATATAATAAAGTTTATAGCTTATGATAAATGTATTCTTTTAAAACTGTGGGATGATCCAGTTCTTCTCTAGTTGCCTGGAGGACTTTTGTGTTTCAAGCTATTGAATGAATGAATTAGCTAATGAAGACTTTGGTTTAACTTAGTAAAGGAGACACAAAATAATCTAACATGGCACTATAGCATTTAGTGCTAATTTTAGAAGGAAAATGATTTTGATTTTTGTTGTTTATATATACAATATTTTATGAATGGGATAGTACAGAATAATCATTTGTAAGGTCCAGGATGTGTTTCTGTTTTTAGAAAAAAGGACGATTTACTCCATCTATTTGATGGTATACTTGTTCCTTATAGTAATCTCATTTTTTGGATCTAAACATTTTCTTTGACCTACCACAGTGTTGTCAGAAAATGGTTTTGCAGTGGCTTATATCTGTAAGTCCTAATATAATGCAATATGGGTATATTCTTTTCAAGCTTAAAAGGACCTTTCAGTTTTATTAGTGGAGAGGAGTACAGAGTTACAATTTTGTACTTGCTCATGCATAGATATTAATTCAGACATAACAATAGATTAAAATACTGTGATAACAGTTTTGTTCTATTTAAAGTTATATATTATAAGGCCTAAAATTTCTAGAAGTTTAAGAAGCATGATTTTCTCTGAAGAAATGTGTAAATACAGTTGACCCGTGAACAACCTGGGTTTGAACTGCACAGGTCCACTTAATCATGATTTTAACAAATAAACTCAATGAGCCCTCCACGTCTGCAATGAAATGTAGATCAAAAATGTAGTATTCATGGGATGTAAGACCCACCTACACTGAGGCCAAGTTTTTGTATCTGTGGTTTCTATAGGGCTGACCGTGGTGCCTGAGTATGTGCAGATTTTAGTATGAGTGGTCCTGGAACCAGTCACCCACAGATACTGAGGGCTGAATGTATTTTAGTAGTGAGTAACATAGCAATTTTTTGTTTTCTCTTTGTATACTTTTCTGCACACAGCCCTAAATGTTAAGTCTCTGTTCTTAAAATGGTCTAGTTCTTTTGGAAGGGTTGTGTTGATTATATGTATATACAGATTGACTTACTCGTAATAAAATCAGTGTTCATATGAACTTCTTCCTGCCACTAGATTTTAGGTAGCCTTTTCTGAAACTCTATGTCTACCTGGGCAAAACTGAAAGTGAAAAAATTACTCAGATACCAATACCTGCTTTTAAGGTTAATGAGCTTTGTGACTATAGTGGGAATGACAGTTAATGAAACATGATAAATTTATCTTTTTTATTATGCTGGCTCCAAATTTTAGAGCTCCCCAAGGTAAATAAAGACTCATTGAAATATTTTTTTCCTGAATAATTACTCTATGTATTAGTTCAGGCATGATTTAAAAACAAAAGTAAGAACAAATATTTGGTGATACTTCTATTTTGTTATGACTAAATCAACTAATTACCTTTAATTTAGGGAGTAAGGTATGCATCGCGTTCAAATTTTGGTTTCCTGAAAGAAACCTTAAAACCAGCCCCTATTCCTCTAAGTCCCTCGTTTTTTGAGACAGTCTGTCTCCATTGCCCAGGCTGGAGTGCAGTGGTGCACTCACAACTCACTGCCCTCCCAGGTTCAAGCGATTCTCCTGCCTCAGCCTCCAGAATAGCTGGGATTACAGGCGTGCACCACCACACCCAGCTAATTTTTGTATCTTTAGTAGAGGCGAAGTTGGCCAGGCTGGTCTCTAACTCCTGACCTGAGGTGGTCCGCCCACCTCAGCCTCCCAAAGTGCTGGGATTACAGGCGTGAGGCACCACAGTTGGCTGCCTTACTTCTTTCCATTTGTATCTGTATCTATATTTCTCTCTATATCTCTCTTTATATATGTACATACTCTCTGTGTATGTTTAGAAAGATATAAAATTTGTTCAGGTTAGTATGTGTACTTAACCCAATTTGGTATCCTTCCTCTCCTCAAAACTCAGGGGTGGGGGACTGTTTGTCTTTTTACTGATTATAAATTACTTGAAACTTGGATAATACATTATATTCTCACAGTATTGATTCATTGATAGATTAGCATCTGTGTGATGAAGGACAGACCTTGATTCTCATTTGAAAAGTGCCTGGTACACAGCAGTTGCTGAAGTGTTTATTGAATGAATTAATTGCCAGGAATTATTTATTACCAAGTAGAAATTTATAACAAGCTGTTCAAAGAGTATAGCTTATATAAATGACCAGATCTGACTCCCTACAACCCATTTTTAAAGCTCTAGTCATTTCCTTGGTTTCTTTTAGTAGGCTTCTTTTTCTTTAATTGTATAAATAGCACGTGCTCATTGTTGAAAATTTAGAAGTTGAAAAAAAGAAAAAAAATTATAATCCCACCAGCTAAAAAAACTTTAAAGTTATTTATATGCTTTCAGATTTTATTTCATGTAAGCATACCTATTTTTCCCTACTTGTAAGGAAATGATTTCATGCTTAGAAACACATATGCCTGTAATCATATATGTGTATGTTTCCTCCTAAAAGCTGAGTTTGTACATCCTGTTTCTCTGTTTAGCGCTACTGAAAATAGTGTCTTTACTTGCTGTCTCCATTCCTCTCTTCCTATTCTGTCTTAAACACACTAATCGTACGCTCACCTCACTGTCTGCAGCTCTTCTCAGTTTTTGATGTCCTCTTTGCTAAATCCAGAAGTCAGTTCTTGGCTCTCGTTTTTCCTTACCTATCAGAAACTTTGAAACCATTTTTAGTTTCCTCACTCTTGACTTGTAGTTATTTTCCTCCTTTACTGCTAGGCCTTCTCAGCCTCCTTTACTGATTCCTCTCCGTTTCTGTATCACTAAGTGTAGCAGTCTTTAGGGAACACTCCTTGGACTTCTAATTTTTAAACCATCTCATTCAGTCTCATGGCTTTAAATGCTGTCTGTCCACTAATGACTCACAAATGTTAAGTCTGATGTTAAGTCACACATTCTCCACTTGGATATTTAAGACATTTCAAACTTAATATATCCGAAATCATTCTCCTCATGTCTGTTATTCACAACAAATAAACAGCTGCTCCTTTCCTAAGTCATTAAATGGCAGTTTGACAGTTTAGGCCAGAAACCTTGAAGTCATTTGCACAGCTTGGGTTTTCTTGAAAGCAGAGTGAGATAAAGATTAGCAAGCTATACCTTTATTAAAGAGCGCTCTTAGCATAAACAACTCCAGAAAGAAAGGGAAGGATAAGCTAGGCTTCAGTGCAGTCCTACCAAAAGCCTCAAGCCAATCTCACAATAACCTCTAAGGAAGGATGACCATTGTAGTTATCCCAAGTTGGGGCGAGGGGTCATAGGATTAAATGACATTACCCAGGAAGTGAGTATATATAAGAAGTCCAAGGACTGAACCCTAGAGAACTACAATGTTTCTATCCCATGTCAACCAGTCAGTAGATACAGGCTGCCCTGCAAAGTGGGATGAGCTTGACTTCCTCTAGGCAAGGCAATTCCTAAAGTGTCTGACAGCTGGGAGCTATCAGCCAGCCACAGCCCCAGTGTCTGGGGAGTAAGTCCTTCACTCCTGATGGGGGATCTGGTGAACACATAGTAGTGTCCTCAACATCATTCTTAATTTTTCTTTTACTCATCTCCCAAATTCAATCCATCAAGCAAATGTTAGTTCTGTTTTCAATATGCATCCAGAATCTAACCGTTTTTATCACCTGCTCTGCTACCACCTTAGTTCATACCATCATCATATATTGTCTGGATTATTATGTTTTCTGAACTGGTCTGCTGCTTGCACCTTTCTATTGTTTACATGGCAGTTAGATTAAATCAAAGTTAGATTGTTACTCCAGTGCTCTGGCTTCTCCCACTTAAAATTCTAAATTCCTTCCATTGTTTACAAGGCCCTCCACAATCTGGTTCCCATTACATCTTGAATCCTCCTCTTCTCCTTGTTCACACCTCTCCAGGAGCATTGAAACCTTTCAGTCCAGCTTCCCAGTCTCTCTTGGCTTGCCTGTCTGCTAGTGTGACATACTCCCCACTTCATCAGTTCCTCCCCATTCTCTGTTGGCTAGTGTAAAAGGCTAAACAATGTCTGCCATATCAACATTAAATGACTTGATCAAGGTTATCCAATGAGAAAAGTACTACAGAGCTTAGAAAAAGTTCAAGCATTTTGCTTCTACCAATCTCTTTTGTTCTTCCTGTTATATCTTGGTGTAGAAAAATTAATCTGTTTTAAAGTGAAAAAAAGTTAACATTTTTTAAGACTTCCTATTGGTCAAAATTTCTTGCGAAGTTTCATTGTTTGGTGCTTCCCCCCTGCCCATAATTTTGAGTTGACTTCTAGTAAAATGCATTACTCTCACTGCAGCTACACGATGAGATTGAGGTCATGCCACCTCATACGTGTAACTAATGATTTCTTGCTCTTTCTTTCCTATACAGAGCTTTTCATTCTACTATAAAGGAGGATTTGAACAGAAAATGAGTAGGCGAGAAGCTGGTCTTATTTTAGGTGTAAGGTAGGTGTGCAGCATAAGTATTGTTTTGTTCTGTGACCAAGCTTATCTTTAAAAAAGAGAAAACGTTACAATAAGGTTATACTTAATATTTAAAATTACGAGTAGGCAGCAGAGGAAAAAATACCAAATTTTTACATTTTAAAGCCTCAAATCTAAAAGTATCCCACTCCCCTAAAAAAACAAAACAAAACAAAAAAACAGGCAAAGTTGTGAAGTTCCTTTATTCTTTAACAAGGATCTATAATTGAATACTAATGTTTCAGTTAATCAAAATATCCCTTTTTGTGACATTCTCTCTGGACTCAGTTTTATAATTTGATATGTATCATTTTTAAAAATTATAATGCAGGATATGTTTCATAGTTCTTTTCTGCTTCTGTATTGTGACATCAAGCATATTTATTGTACTTGTTTCACCTTAGTATCCTTTTATTGTCTAACTTTGGACAATATGAGAGAAAATTAATGATATGTGATTGCTGTGTGATATCATTTAGCATTTAATGTTAAGAATATTTTCCCCTACAATATTCATTTGTTTACCATATATTCCCTTAGAGCCTGCTCTCAAGTTTTTGTGGGAATTGGTCACAGTATGTCAGGTACAACAAATCTTCTGATGATATAATCAACACAATTAAGCAAATTAGATAATAAAGTCCTATATTGACAAAACATTTTTGATATCTTGTAAATTTTTTAAAATTTAAAGATTTTTTTAAAAAGCCAAAACATTTTATTATTTTTTATGACCTAGCAGAAAAAACGAAAGAGTTGGGAGGAGGAACCCAGTTTAGCTTGGTGCTTTATTTAAGAGATCTCATCTAAGAAGAGATGAGATCTCTCCTTATCAGACAATAGAAAATAGAAAATCATTTTAAACATGAAAGTCAGATTAGGAAGTTAGCTATACTGCCAACTATTTCTTGCTTAGTATCATTCAGAATGGCATTGTTATTTTTCCTGAACTTTTATTGGCCTCCCAAAATACCCTGTTAATGATCTTGAAATCTGAGTATGAAACACATTATAAAACCAAGTACAAAGGTTTTTGAGGATATCCTTTAATATTATGCAGGGCACTTATGTTGTTAGGACAGACAGGAATTGCCTATATTTTTACATTCTCTTAAGATATGTTTATAAAGTTTTATCCCATAGAACTGAAAGCTATATAAAATTCACTTGGAAGATTCAGTGATTAGGACCACGGACTCTGGTGATACCAAGTAGATCTGGGTGCAAATACCAGTTTACCACCTGCTAAATGGGTGACCCCAGTTTCATCATCTGAAAAATAGAGATAATAGGTTAGTTTTAACTACATGAGGTTGCCGTGAAGATTAAATTATATAATATATGTGAACTTCTTTTTTTGGAAGTTTGTTTTTTTCTTTTTTAAACTTTTAGGTTCAGGGTTACATGTGCAGGTTTATTATAAAGATAAACTCGTGTCACGGGTTTGTTGTATAGATTATTTTGTCACCCAAGTACTAAGCCTAGTACCCAATAGTTACTTTTTCTGCTCCTCTCTCACCTCCTACCCTCCACCTTCAGGTAAGCCTCCGTGTCTGTTTTTCCCCTCTTACTATTTAGCTCCCACATATAAGTGAGAACATGTGATATTTGGTTTTCTGTGTCTGCATTAGTTTGCTGAGGATAATGGCCTCCAGTTCACCCATGTTCCTGCAGAGCCCATGATCTCATTATTTGTTGTGGCTGCATAGTATTCTGTGGTTTATATGTACCACATTTTCTTTATCCTGTCTACCACCGATGGGCATTTAGGTTGATTCCTTATCTTTGTTCTTGTAAATAGTGCCACAGTGAACATGTGTCTGCAACACATGGTACTTACTAACTACTCAATAAATGTCAGCCAAGCAAAGCAGATTCTTCCCCGGATTCTGTCGCTTAGGCCTTGCCCTGTATGATCTTGGTCAAGCATTTTTGTTTTGTTTTGTTTTTAGCTTTTCTATACTTTGACTTCTTCATTTTTGAATTGAGATTAATAACATTCTGCCTTGTTGGGAACAATATAAGAATGATATGATGATACCTTTGTATATAATACCTACCAAATATCAGGTGCTGAAAAAAATTTGGCTCCTGTTTCTTTCTGTGTCTGTCACGAATGCAGAAGCTAGACATTTGCCCTAACACATTAAGTGGAAAGGTAAATAAAACTTATCTGCTTTCATCTAGCCCTTTCTTTTCAGTCAGGCAGTGTTGATTACGACAAGATGATTTAAGATGCGAGTATATTGCTATGGTTCCATTTTCTGTGATCCTTGATTCTCAGCTATGTAGACTCTGTAACAGGCAGGTGAAGGTGAAACGGAGCTGATCCTTTGGGTAACCTATTTTCAAAATGCTCTGTGTGTACTAGATGATTCTGTACATTCTGACATATTACATATAATGAGAATTGTTTATTGAAATGCATATTTGAGTCTTTGCCTTATGTTTTTCCTTGCAAGAGAGTAGTGTCCTGTACTATAACTGATGTCTATAACAAAAAGCCTGAATTATTTTACAAAGCTGCCCGGGAAAATTGTTTTTCTACCTGGTATAGTAAGTCCTCACTTAATATTACCCATGGGTTCTTGTAAACTGTGACTTTAAACAAAATGACTATAATGAAACCAATTTTTTTTTTTCCATCAATGTTATAAAGAAAGGATGTTGAAGGAAATGACATTATTCAGGGACCTGCCATACATTATTTTGCTTAAAATCACAGTTTTTAAGAACCTATCAACAACATTGTATATTGTCTGAAATGATGCACATTTACGTTTTGTTTTTTTTCCAAGACGGAGTCTTGCTCTGTCGCCCAGGCTGGCGTGCAGTTGGCACGATGTCCACTCACTGCAAGCTCCGTCTCCCGGGTTCACGCCATTCTCCTACCTCAGCCTCCCAAGTAGCTGGGACTACAGGCGCCCGCCACTGCACCCAGCTAATTTTTTGTATTTTTAGTAGAGACAGGGTTTCATATTAGCAGGATGGTCTCCATCTCCTGACCTTGTGATCCACCCGCCTCGGCCTCCCAGAGTGCTGGGATTACAGGCGTAAGCCACCACGCCCAGCGCATTTATGATTTCTAAGCTTTCTAAAAACTTTTGTGGAACTCTGTTTGTATAAACTATATTAGTCCATTCTCACACTGCTATGAAGAAATACCCAAGACTGGGTAATTTATAAGGAAAAAGAGGTTTAATGCACTCATAGTTCCACATAGCTGGGGGGGGCTCAGTTATGGCAGAAGGCAAGGAGGAGCAAAGGCACATCTTACATAGTGGCAGCAGGCAAGAGAGCGTGTGCAGGGGAATTGCCCTTTATAAAATCATCAGATCTCGTGCGACTTAGTCACTATCATGAGAACAGCACAGGAAAAACCAGCCGCCGTCATTCGGTTACCTCCCACCAGTTCCCCTCTCATGACATGCAGGGATTATCGGAGTTATAATTCAAGATGAGATTTGGGTGGAGACAGAGCCAAACCATATCACTATATGTTACTCAAAAGCTCAGTAGTGAAAAAAAAAAAGACGAAACCAAAACTGCTCCATTTGCCACAAGGTCCAAGAACACCACTCCACATATCCCCACTGCCAGCCAGGTGCATTCTAGGGAGCCGTTTGAAATCTCTGGTCTGGGTAACATCATATTTAAAGTTAAATTTTCAGCTTCATAATGAAGTTGTGTATACTGGAGGTATATCATCATAGCTACATTTAATTTTTATACTAAACTTAAAAACTAGGCCTCTCTCATGTTGTTTAATCTTTACAACAACAAGCATGTATTAATATTAAAATGTATTAAGGTCCAAGAGACTTAATATAATAATAACTAAAAGGAAATAAACACTGTCAGCAAAGCAGAATAGGTCTCATTTCCAGAGCTCACCATTAGGAGTCTGATCATTATTATCTTAAAGGCATAGTGTTTTGAATGCCATACTTGTGCATATGAACTTTCCTTCCTTGTGTTTACTTTAGTTCAGTGGTTGGTGTACCTCAGTATGCATAATACTTTATGAAATTTTGTGTACAAAACCATGTGGACTGATTTTCATAGCGTTGTACTTGATTATCAAGGAAATTTGACAGAGACATATATGTGTGTATGTGTGTGTTGTGTATATGAAATTTTGGTTTTACTGAACTTTGATCTTCATTATTTAGAGGGCTACCTGGTAATGAGCTTTATGAAATAAGGTTTTTAAAGCTCCCCCTTTTTTACTTTAAAATTATTTGCATAGTAATCCTTTATAATATTAGTATTTACTAATATGGAGTATTTGTTCTTTTAAGGAGTTTACCTTTTATAGTCATTTTTGGAGGGTGATGTAAAATGCATTAATAAGCACCTGCATTATATGCAATCCTAAGTTCTGTTTTAAGAAACAAATCATAGCTTCAGCCCTAAAGTTATTTAGAATCTACCTAACATGACATGCCAAATACATACAGAACAGCTAGAAAACATGAGTAATAAAGGCAAGACGTGCTACAGAGCACCTGTGTAGCAAAAAAAAGGAGGTGATAAATGTAGATGAGCCACAGAACTCGAAATCATTGAACTGTAATATTTCAATGTAATATGTTTTTTATTTCTTAATAGACAGTTAAACAGTATAGTGTTCATACATCTGGTATGATGTTTAACAGTTACTTTCTCAAAATTTAGTAGTCTTTTAACCAGACAATGTTTAATTGTCTATCTGGGAGATACCCACAAGCCAAAAAGTAAGTTTAGAATGCTGCCTGAAAGATGTAGGTAAACAGCCAAAAGGAATACTCTTAAGTCCTTCTAGGAAAATATTTAATTCATTTTACTCATGGAAGACTATGTTATGTGCTTACTCAGCAATTCATAGTGCATTTTAATGTGCTTGGTGATCTGTCACTTACCCACGGATTAGAGGTAGCAAGTAACTAGCAAGGAACTTCCAAAGACTAGAACAATAGCAGAATCAAGGATTGACCAGTGATAGCATGGGGGAGGCACTGTTCAAAATGGAACTTAAACGAATAACATTCTAGGTCTATTTAGTAGGAGGACAAGCAAACATCTGCAGACCTTGAGAGTTTAATCGGTGGTAGTGACAATGCTGCAAGCCATCCAAGAAATGTTAAATTAGGTTATTCACACTTTATTTTCCAAACACAGGAGATATCTAATACATTCTCATAAGCATCCTTTATTTTCATGTGTGCTAGGTTATGTTAATCTTTGTACTTATATTATCTAATTTATCTTTAAAATAAACCTGGAAGGTAGTAGGTTTTATTACATGTATGCTACATGTGAGAAAATTGCAACTGAGTTTAAGCAAGACAAACTTTCACAGCTAATAAATAGTAGAATCTGTACATGCTTTTAACTATTATGTTGTGGTTCATCCATGCAAATTAAATTATTTTGAGCTTTACAATAATTGCCCGGTGCTTTAAGTCAACTATTATTATCCCCCATTTGAGACTCAGAAAAGTTAAGTAGCTTAAACAAGATAGTATAGCTATTAAGTAGTAGTAGTAGGATTTTGTTGTTGTTAGTGTTAATTTTTTTTCCTTGCCTAGAAAATGTACTAATGAGCAACATTTCCAATACTGGATAAATTGGGTTCTACCCAAATAATTTTAGGATTATTTAATTATCTACTTTAATTTTTGTTTACTGCATAGGCTTTAACAGCCAAGCTTTTCCTGTGGGTTT
Organism: Theropithecus gelada; assembly: GCF_003255815.1. Classification (NCBI taxonomy): domain Eukaryota; kingdom Metazoa; phylum Chordata; class Mammalia; order Primates; family Cercopithecidae; genus Theropithecus; species Theropithecus gelada. Next base: position 74,189,682 of record NC_037685.1, read on the forward strand.
TTTTCCCACAAAGCTAAACAACTATGAGATATAAAGAGTTTTGAGATCCTTTGTAAAGATAAAAGATAACTATAATGAAGCACTTGCTACATTCCAGGTACTGTTTTAACACTTCGTAGGCATTAACTCATTTAATCCTTATAGTTGCTCTAGCCCTGTTTTACAGTGAGGAAACTGAAGCACCAGGAGGATAAAAATTTGATCAAGTTTACCCAATCTTGAATATCAATGCTGGGATTAAAATCCAGCAGTGGGCCAGGCATGGTGGCTCACACCTTTAATCCTAGCACTTTGGGAGGCCGAGTTGCGCAGATCACGAGGTCAGGAGTTCGAGACTAGCTTGGACAACATGATGAAACCCCATCTCTACTAAAATACAAAAATTAACCGGGTGGAGTGGTGCGCATCTGTAATCTCAGCTACTCGGGAGGCTGAGGCAGGAGAATTGCTTGAACCCGGGAGGCGGAGGTTGCAGTGAGCTGAGATCATGCAACTGCACTCCAGCCTGGGTGACAGAGCAAGACTCCTTCACAGGGGGTAGGGGCATGGGGAAAGTCCAGCAGTGTACCTCTGGAATCCAAATACTTTTCTGCTACACCATATATACTGCCTTCACCCCAAATAACTTAGAAGCATAAGTTTTCAAACTTACAGTGTTGCCTGCAGATGCTGACTCCCCTAACCTATATATTGTTTTGTTTTATAAATTGAGAATAAGGACTGGCATTACAAAGGACTGAAGAAAAACACATGTAACATTGAATCAATGATTTATTTTGATGGTTAGTAGAATTAAGTGGAAAGCTGTAATTTCATATTTGTCCACAAGATGGTGAAATTCTCATTAAGTTTTAGTTTCTTGAAACCCATATAAACCGTTAATTTATAATCTGTATTTGTCACTATTTATTATAAGCACTTTAATTTCTTTTTACAGCCCATCTGCTGGCAAGGCTAGGATTAGAACAGCTCATAAGAGAATCATGATTTTGAATCACCCAGATAAAGGTAAGTAGAATTCCTGTTTTTCATAACAAGTATATCAAAATATGCTGTGAATTCCTTTCAGATTACTTAAAGTCATTATAAATGATGTAGTTGAGATGGAAGTTTGTGTGCCACATGTATTGTGATTTTTTTTTCTCATAGAAGAGCATTTAGATTGGAGTGATTCACACAAGTAGATTTATATTATCTGCTTTCAAGAACTTAGTTGCTGGTTTTTATATATGACTTCCCGAACCCATGTGATGCACCTACCATTTTGATCAAGAAAAATCAAAAACATGAGTTATGAAATGATTTGGGCATAACAAGTTATATTTATTTAACCTTAAATGTAAAAGCACAAGAGTTAGAGGATTTCCTCCAAATCTGTGAATGTAATATGTCATAGATGATTCTGAATTTCTTAATTTTATTCTGGAAGACTCTGAGGCCGAGCCATTTGTTTTTAACTGGCCAGGTTTTTAATGTAAATTTATCTTACAGAAAGACAATTATTATAACTTTAACTACACTACAGCTGCTTGAGAGAGAAAGCCCATATGTTCATTGCTGTTTCTGCTTTAAAATAACAGATGGTAGAAAGTTACACTGTATTTCAGAAGTCAAAGGGGGGTGGGGGAGGAGAGTGAAGGGTTTCTTGGATTCTTATTTACAGACTTTCAGTTTTCTAATTATTTCAAAAAAAAAATTAAAAACAAATTTTGGATTACTCTCCATCCTAACCAATACCAAAATAAGGCATTCCTTTTCAGCTTTCTCACTTAATTACTTACCATAAAAATTTTCGCTGAGCATCATCTCTGTTGGTTTTTGCACTTACTGTTCTTTAGTGTGAATAAACATGAGAATAAACTTTGAAAAGAGGTTTTGCTAAAAATTTCTAAACAGTTTCAACAGTTACTGAAAGATTCACTCCGCTAATTTACTTTGCATTGTGGGCTTTTGGAGTAATTGGCTAAGAAAGAAATGTGTTGAAGTGCCTCCTTGAAGCCCTCTGTTTCCTAAACAGTCCCTGTTCCTTCCAGGACAAGTGAATACCCTTCTCTGATTGATTGCAGTAGGGTCAAGCACTCCTGTCTGTCTTTCCGATGATTGACAAGTTGTTGATTGTGCCCGCTGGCAAGGAACCAAGTTCTAAAATGTATCTAACAATATGTATTTTTAGATAATTCTAGTAAAAAAGAAAATGTTTGTCTATCTTATGAGCCAGTAGTATTTAAAGAATTACTTGATTTGTTTTGAGATGGTATATTTATTCGAGGTGGGATTGTTGACTGTAGTGGGCTTACTAATATCCTTTAGTCTGGCCCTGTGTGGGTAGCTGGGTGTGAAAGAATGGACTTGGGAGCGAGAGGTCAGCATTTTTCTTTGGCTTCTACCTTCTAGCCAGCATTGTGGCCTCGAATACTCCTTTAACTCCAAATATGAGTTTTATTTCTAAAGTCATTTTTATTTGCATTATTTAATAACCTTTTATGCCTGTTCAATTAATGCAGAGGCTGTACCCTATGTTTCTGTTCAGATCAGATTTTTAACATGAGAAAAACGCCTTTTTTTTTTTTTGGATTGTTGTACCCTCTTAAGAATATATTGACAACTGTGGACCTTTTTTCCATATAACTGCTCATTAACCCAAAATTTAAAAACATTTGGAGTTTCAGAAAGTTCGTGCACTTCCTAAAACCCATCCATATAGTCACAGTTAGGAACTCCTGCTCTAGCAGAAGTGTAGTGTGATAGGAATGTTGGAACTTCTGTCTTTGATGGAGCTGGGAGATGATAGCTCATAAACCTGAAAATTATCTTTTGAGAAGGAAGATTGGTTTGTTTTCAATGGGAAGACAACAGATTTTCAAAAATGCCTCATTGCCTTTGGAAAGAGAAATCCAAGAGTATTTGGGGAAGTATGAGAATGGGCAGCTCTTAATTTTGTTTCTTCTTCTTAGAATCCTTCAACATACTTACTTGGGCCAGGTCACCACTGGGTATTATAGGTAGTTGGAAATACTTAAATCTCATTTCTAGTGCTTCTGAATTCATGAATATGTTTCCCCACCCCACCCCCAAGTAACTTTTTGGTTGGTTTTGCTACCAGCTGATAGGACAAGTTTGGAATTTCACATGTGTGACCGACTATAATTTGTTACACATTTCATTATCAGCTGTGCAAAGAAAGTGACACCAGAAAATTAGGTGTGGGAAATGGCTGAAAATAAATCTTTGTAATTAGTTTTAAATAAGCATTCAGATGTATTTTGGTAAAAAGGAAATTTTTCTTTTTCAATGTAGTGAGATAAAAAATTGATGTAGTAAAAACATCTCAGGTCCTTGATCTAATGCTTTCAAGGCTAATATCTTTTAGACTGCTTTTCTTAAATTGATGAAGAAAGAGGTTGGTGGTTATGAAATGAGTGGTTTTACAGTAATGCGTAGTGAATATAGAAGGGGAGAGGACAGATTGCTCAGAGATTTCTTACAGGCTGTCTAATGCAGTCTTAATCAATGTGTATTTTGCCTATTCTTGCCAGGCCAGTTTGTGCAAGTTAAAAACAGAAATCAGAAGTAAACATTTAGAAAGCTTTATAACATCACCATGATACCCAAATGTGTGATACTTTCATACTGTGTAAAAGTATCGGTCCACTACAGATTGGAAATGTTTAAAACATTTTAAAAGTACTCCTTTGCTGTAGCTTGAGAGGCACTGATCTAGTCAATGCTGCCTCCTAAATCTGGACTTTCTGCTCTGTCCCGGGGAAAATGTCCTATTAGCTCTCCTTCAAGACTTTTAGTGATTAAGAGCTTCCTGTTCACAAGGCAGCTTGCTCTACTGGTGAACAGCTCTAACTACTAGAAAGTTCTTTCTTGTATTTAGATGAAATCTGTCTGCCTGCAGTGGGGAGATTCTCAACCTTTTCCCACTCATACGCCTTTCAATAAACACACAGTATTCTCACACTTCCTTATTAGAGTGTTTAAGTCAAAATTAAATTAAATATTGGGATTAAAAACAAGTCAAAGTAATTATGCTGTTGAATGGATTTTCTCTAATTACTCTCATTGTAAAAGAAGCTAATTTTTGTTTGAAGTCCTGGTAATAATATATTATAATTTCTTACAGTACATTACATTAAAAATGTGTTCTAAATATTTAGAAAAAGAAAGAGGTGATCACCAAGAGTCAACATGGATTCACTAAGAAAAGGCGATGCCTAATGAGCTTGGTTTTTTTTTTTTTTTTGATAGATTTAGTAGACTCTTTGTTTTGGAGCGTTCATCTTTTCCCTTCATTTCAACATTTTAGATTTAAACCTTTGTGTTAACTAATTTTTTTGGTGAAGAGATAATTTGGTTTTAATCATGCATTGATTTTCCTTGATAAATGCTGAGATCCTTAAAAGTAAAGAACATAGCTTATTCTTCATAACTTATGGCTGACACATCATAAACTCTAAATTCATAATTTTTTTTGGTGAGTAAATGAATAAACAAATAGATAAAAACAAGGCAAACAATCGGTAGGTAAAACAGAATTGGGAGTGATAACTAATATATTAAATAATTTCTTAGATTAGATTGACAGGAAACAACCTGACACTAATCTTCCATTTATTCAAAAATTATTTATTTAGCACCTACTATGTGGCAGGCATTGTGCTAAATCTTAAGACAACTTCAACAAGACAATTAGATCTCTGTCCCCATGGCAGCATGCATTCTAATGGAGGAGCAGACAAAAAAATAAGTAAACCTATTTCAAGTTGTAGCAAGGCAATAAAAAGTATGAGCTAAGATATAAAATGTAGGAGAGAGGCAACTTTACATAGGATGACTGGGAAAACCTCTGTGAGGAGACTTAGGATGAGAAAGAGCTAGCTGTGTGAAAAGTGGTAAAGAAAGTAAAGGGGCTTAATGTGCAAAGCCTCTGAGGGAGGAAAGAATTTAGTGTGCTGAAAGACCTGAAGGAAAATTAGTGTGATAGGAATATAATAGGCAAGAGGAAAGATAGCATGAGGTAAAGTGGTAACCAGATTTTTAAAACTAGATATGTATTATGATAATGAAATACTGTAAGTTCTATATAAGATTTCAACTTTGTTCTAAATGCAAAGGGAAGTTACTGTCAGCTTTTAAGCACTAGAGTGATACAATTCAGTATACTTTTTAAGAGGTTGTTTTTCTTTTTTTTTTTTTTTAATTTATTTATTATTATTATACTTTAAGTTGTAGGGTACATGTGCATAACTTGCAGGTTTGTTACATATGTATACTTGTGCCATACTGGTGTGCTGCAGCCATCAACTCGTCATTTACTTCAGGTATAACTCCCAATGAAATCCCTCCCCCCTCCCCCTTCCCCATGATAGGCCCCGGTGTGTGATGTTCCCCTTCCTGAGTCCAAGTGATCTCATTGTTCAGTTCCCACCTATGAGTGAGAACATGCGGTGTTTGGTTTTCTGTTCTTGTGATAGTTTGCTAAGAATGATGGATTCCAGCTGCATCCATGTCCCTACAAAGGACACAAACTCATCCTTTTTTATGGCTGCATAGTATTCCATGGTATATATGTGCCACATTTTCTTAATCCAGTCTGTCACTGATGGACATTTGGGTTGATTCCAAGTCTTTGCTATTGTGAATAGTGCCGCAATAAACATACGTGTGCATGTGTCTTTATAGCAGCATAATTTATAATCCTTTGGGTATATACCCAGTAATGGGATGGCTGGGTCATATGGTACATCTAGTTCTAGATCCTTGAGGAATCGCCATACTGTTTTCCATAATGGTTGAACTAGTTTACAATCCCACCAACAGTGTAAAAGTGTTCCTATTTCTCCACATCCTCTCCAGCACCTGTTGTTTCCTGACTTTTGAATGATCGCCATTCTAACTGGTGTGAGATGGTATCTCATTGTGGTTTTGATTTGCATTTCTCTGATGGCCAGTGAGGATGAGCATTTTTTCATGTGTCTGTTGGCTGTATGAATGTCTTCTTTTGAGAAATGTCTGTTCATATCCTTTGCCCACTTTTTGATGGGGTTGTTTGTTTTTTTCTTGTAAATTTGTTTGAGTTCTTTGTAGGTTCTGGATATTAGCCCTTTGTCAGATGAGTAGATTGCAAAAATTTTCTCCCATTCTGTAGGTTGCCTGTTCACTCTGATGGTAGTTTCTTTTGCTGTGCAGAAGCTCTTTAGTTTAATTAGATCCCATTTGTCAATTTTGGCTTTTGCTGCTGTTGCTTTTGGTGTTTTAGACCTGAAGTCTTTGCCCATGCCTATGTCCTGAATGGTACTACCTAGGTTTTCCTCTAGGATTTTTATGGTATTAGGTCTAACATTTAAGTCTCTAATCCATCTTGAATTAATTTTCGTATAAGGAGTAAGGAAAGGATCCAGTTTCAGCTTTCTACTTATGGCTAGCCAATTTTCCCAGCACCATTTATTAAATAGGGAATCCTTTCCCCATTTCTTGTTTCTCTCAGGTTTGTCAAAGGTCAGATGGCTGTAGATGTGTGGTATTATTTCTGAGGACTCTGTTCTGTTCCATTGGTCTATATCTCTGTTTTGGTACCAGTACCATGCTGTTTTGGTTACTGTAGCCTTGTAGTATAGTTTGAAGTCAGGTAGCGTGATGCCTCCAGCTTTGTTCTTTTGACTTAGGATTGTCTTGGAGATGTGGGCTCTTTTTTGGTTCCATATGAACTTTAAAGCAGTTTTTTCCAATTCTGTGAAGAAACTCATTGGTAGCTTGATGGGGATGGCATTGAATCTATAAATTACCTTGGGCAGTATGGCCATTTTCACGATATTGATTCTTCCTATCCATGAGCATGGTATGTTCTTCCATTTGTTTGTGTCCTCTTTTATTTCACTGAGCAGTGGTTTGTAGTTCTCCTTGAAGAGGTCCTTTACATCCCTTGTAAGTTGGATTCCTAGGTATTTTATTCTCTTTGAAGCAATTGTGAATGGAAGTTCATTCCTGATTTGGCTCTCTGTTTGTCTGTTACTGGTGTATAAGAATGCTTGTGATTTTTGCACATTAATTTTGTATCCTGAGACTTTGCTGAAGTTGCTTATCAGCTTAAGGAGATTTTGGGCTGAGACAATGGGGTTTTCTAAATATACAATCATGTCATCTGCAAACAGGGACAATTTGACTTCTTCTTTTCCTAACTGAATACCCTTGATTTCTTTCTCTTGCCTGATTGCCCTAGCCAGAACTTCCAACACTATGTTGAATAGGAGTGGTGAGAGAGGGCATCCCTGTCTTGTGCCAGTTTTCAAAGGGGATTTTTCCAGTTTTTGCCCATTTAGTATGATATTGGCTGTGGGTTTGTCATAAATAGCTCCTATTATTTTGAGGTACGTTCCATCAATACCAAATTTATTGAGCGTTTTTAGCATGAAGGGCTGTTGAATTTTGTCAAAAGCCTTTTCTGCATCTATTGAGATAATCATGTGGTTCTTGTCTTTGGTTCTGTTTATATGCTGGATTATGTTTATTGATTTGCGAATGTTGAACCAGCCTTGCATCCCAGGGATGAAGCCCACTTGATCATGGTGGATAAGCTTTTTGATGTGTTGCTGAATCCGGTTTGCCAGTATTTTATTGAGGATTTTTGCATCGATGTTCATGAGGGATATTGGTCTAAAATTCTCTTTTTTTGTTGTGTCTCTGCCAGGCTTTGGTATCAGGATGATGTTGGCCTCATAAAATGAGTTAGGGAGGATTCCCTCTTTTTCTATTGATTGGAATAGTTTCAGAAGGAATGGTACCAACTCCTCCTTGTACCTCTGGTAGAATTCAGCTGTGAATCCATCTGGTCCTGGACTTTTTTTGGTTGGTAGGCTATTAATTATTGCCTCAATTTCAGAGCCTACTATTGGTCTATTCAGGGATTCAACTTCTTCCTGGTTTAGTCTTGGAAGAGTGTAAGTGTCCAGGAAATTATCCATTTCTTCTAGATTTTCCAGTTTATTTGCGTAGAGGTGTTTATAGTATTCTCTGATGGTAGTTTGTATTTCTGTGGGGTCGGTGGTGATATCCCCTTTATCATTTTTAATTGCATCGATTTGATGGTCCCCGACCCCTGAGTAGCCTAACTGGGAGACATCCCCCACTAGGGGCAGTCTGACACCCCACACCTCACAGGGTGGAGTACACCCCTGAGAGGAAGCTTCCAAAGCAAGAATCAGACAGGTACACTCGCTGTTCAGTAATAATCTATCTTCTGCAGCCTCTGCTGCTGATACCCAGGCAAACAGGGTCTGGAGTGGACCTCAAGCAATCTCCAACAGACCTACAGCTGAGGGTCCTGACTGTTAGAAGGAAAACTATCAAACAGGAAGGACACCTACACCAAAACCCCATCAGTACGTCACCATCATCAAAGACCAGAGGCAGATAAAACCACAAAGATGGGGAAAAAGCAGGGCAGAAAAGCTGGAAATTCAAAAAATAAGAGCGCATCTCCCCCAGCAAAGGAGCGCAGCTCATCGCCAGCAACGGATCAAAGCTGGACGGAGAATGACTTTGACGAGATGAGATTAGAAGGCTTCAGTCCATCAAATTTCTCAGAGCTAAAGGAGGAATTACATACCCAGCGCAAAGAAACTAAAAATCTTGAAAAAAAAAGTGGAAGAATTGATGGCTAGAGTAATTAATGCAGAGAAGGTCATAAACGAAATGAAAGAGATGAAAACCATGACACGAGAAATACGTGACAAATGCACAAGCTTCAGTAACCGACTCGATCAACTGGAAGAAAGAGTATCAGCGATTGAGGATCAAATGAATGAAATGAAGCGAGAAGAGAAACCAAAAGAAGAAAAAGAAATGAACAAAGCCTGCAAGAAGTATCAGATCATGTAAAAAGAACAAATCTATGTCTGATTGGGGTGCCTGAAAGTGAGGGGGAAAATGGAACCAAGTTGGAAAACACTCTTCAGGATATCATCCAGGAGAACTTCCCCAACCTAGTAGGGCAGGCCAACATTCAAATCCAGGAAATACAGAGAACGCCACAAAGATACTCCTCGAGAAGAGCAACTCCAAGACACATAATTGCCAGATTCACCAAAGTTGAAATGAAGGAAAAAATCTTAAGGGCAGCCAGAGAGAAAGGTCGGGTTACCCACAAAGGGAAGCCCATCAGACTCACAGCAGATCTCTCGGCAGAAACTCTCCAAGCCAGAAGAGAGTGGGGGCCAATATTCAACATTCTTCAAGAAAAGACTTTTAAACCCAGAATTTCATATCCAGCCAAACTAAGTTTCATAAGTGAAGGAGAAATAAAATCCTTTACAGATAAGCAAATGCTTAGAGATTTTGTCACCACTAGGCCTGCCTTACAAGAGACCCTGAAGGAAGCACTCAACATGGAAAGGAACAACCGGTACCAGCCATTGCAAAAACATGCCAAAATGTAAAGACCATCGAGGCTAGGAAGAAACTGCATCAACTAACGAGCAAAATAACCAGTTAATATCATAATGGCAGGATCAAGTTCACACATAACAATCTTAACCTTAAATGTAAATGGACTAAATGCTCCAATTAAAAGACACAGACTGGCAAACTGGATAAAGAGTCAAGACCCATCAGTCTGCTGTATTCAGGAGACCCATCTCACACGCAGAGACATACATAGGCTCAAAATAAAGGGATGGAGGAAGATTTACCAAGCAAATGGAGAACAAAAAAAAGCGGGGGTTGCAGTACTAGTCTCTGATAAAACAGACTTTAAACCATCAAAGATCAAAAGAGACAAAGAAGGCCATTACATAATGGTAAAGGGATCAATTCAACAGGAAGAGCTAACTATCCTAAATATATATGCACCCAATACAGGAGCACCCAGATTCATAAAGCAAGTCCTTAGAGACTTACAAAGAGACTTAGACTCCCATACAATAATAATGGGAGACTTCAACACTCCACTGTCAACATTAGACAGATCAACGAGACAGAAAGTTAACAAGGATATCCAGGAATTGAACTCATCTCTGCAGCAAGCAGACCTAATAGACATCTATAGAACTCTCCACCCCAAATCAACAGAATATACATTCTTCTCAGCACCACATCGTACTTACTCCAAAATTGACCATAGAATTGGAAGTAAAGCACTCCTCAGCAAATGTACAAGAACAGAAATTATAACAAACTGTCTCTCAGACCACAGTGCAATCAAACTAGAACTCAGGACTAAGAAACTCAATCAAAACCACTCAACTACATGGAAACTGAACAACCTGCTCCTGAATGACTACTGGGTACATAATGAAATGAAGGCAGAAATAAAGATGTTCTTTGAAACCAATGAGAACAAAGATACAACATACCAGAATCTCTGGGACACATTTAAAGCAGTGTGTAGAGGGAAATTTATAGCACTAAATGCCCACAAGAGAAAGCAGGAAAGATCTAAAATTGACACTCTAACATCGCAATTAAAAGAACTAGAGAAGCAAGAGCAAACACATTCGAAAGCTAGCAGAAGGCAAGAAATAACTAAGATCAGAGCAGAACTGAAGGAGATAGAGACACAAAAAACCCTCCAAAAAATCAATGAATCCAGGAGTTGGTTTTTTGAAAAGATCAACAAAATTGACAGACCACTAGCAAGACTAATAAAGAAGAGGTCGTTTTTCTTTCATCCTCAAACTCCACTTTTTAAATTTTTAAGTATACTTTTTATTGAAGTATAATATATGGGCAGAAAAGTGCACAAATCATAACTGTATTCCTTTTTCACTTTGCCAACCTTTGCTCTGATGGTGTAAAAATATTGGTGGGTAAAACTGGTGGTGTCTTAACATTAGTCAAGGCAGTGACACCAATCTGTCCATATATGCATATGGGAAAAATGAATCATGTGATGCCATATGCAAAATTAATTCTTAATGGATTATAACCTGTTAAAAGAAAAACTTCAAACAAATTTAGCAGAGTTTATTTGAGCAAGGAATGATTCATGAATTGGGCAGCACTCAGAACCAGAAGAGGTTCAGAGGACTCCCTTAACAGCATGAGCAGCAAGCTTTTATAGGCCAGATACAAAAGCAAAGCGGAGAATCACCTGATTGGCTTCAGCTAAGCATCTGCCTTATTTGGCATGGACATGGTATGGTGAAGCGTTTACCTTGTTTGAGCATGGTATGATGAGTTGGCTGCTTGTGATCAGCTGAAACTGTCTGTCTGTTATACTTCTAAGTTGGGTTTCAGTTTGTGTAAGCACTAAGTTAGGTTGTAGTTCATTATGTAGGAACTAAGTACAGAGACACAGAGACAGCCCCAGGCTAATGACATCCTGCTTATTTAATTTAACAAACCTAAATATGAAAGGTAAAACAAACTTCCATATTTAAAAAAACACAGACTTAGGCAAAGATTTCCTATACAGGGCATAAATTAAAGGGGAAAATTTTGCCTCTGTTTATGAAAAAAATTAACTGTTTATTTTGCCCTTTTTTGAAAGTTGATAAATATTGTTATCAAGAAACTCTGGCCTCTTAAAAGAAATTGGGCAGCATTCTTTACTTTCTGAGTATTTATGTAAGATTAGTGTTATTTCTTTTCTTTTTTTTTTTTTTGATATGGAGTCTTGCTCTGTCGCCCAGGCTGGAGTGCAGTGGCACAATCTTGGCTCACTGCAAGCTCCGCCTCCCGGGTTCTCGCCATTCTCCTGCCACAGCTTTCTGAGTAGCTGGGACTACAGGCGCCCGCCACCATGCCTGGCTAATGTTTTTGTATTTTTAGTGGAGACGGGGTTTCACTGTGTGAGCCAGGATGGTCTCGATCTCCTGACCTCCTGATCCACCCGCCTTGGCCTCCCATTAATCTTATTTCTAAGTATTTGTAAGAGTTCACAAATGAAGCCATCTGGGCTTGGAGACTTCTTTGTGGGAAGGTTTAAAATTACTGATTCAGTTTATTTATTTTATTTTTATTTCTTCATTTTTTTTTTTTTTTTGAGATGGAATCTTCCTCTGTCGCCCAGGCTGGAGTGCAGTGGCACGATCTCTGCTCACTGCAACCTCCACCTCCTGAGTTCAAGTGATTGTCCTGCCTCAGCCTCCCGAGTAGCTGGGTCTACAGGTGTGTGCCACCAAGCCCAGCTAATTTTTGTAGATTTAGTTGAGATGGCATTTCACCATGTTGGCCAGGCTGGTCATGAACTCCTGACCTCAAGTGTTCTGCCTGCCTTGGCCTCTCAAAGTGCTGGGATTATAGGCGTGAGCCACTGCACCAGGCCAATTCAGTTCATTTAAAAGATACACATTTCTTTCACATCTTTCATTTCTCCCTAATCTCGTTTTTGTTAGATTTTTTTCTTAGGAATTTGTTCATTTCACCTAAAATTTCAGGTCTATTGTTACAAGTCAGTTCATAATATCTTCTTATTACCTTGGTAATGTTTGTAATTACAGAGTTAAGCCACATTTTTATTCCCAATATTAGTAATTTATTTATATCATCTCTTATTTTATTGATCTCTATTTATAAAATAAATTTTTGCATCATTGTTATTTCATTCCTTCCACTATCTTTGGGTTTAATTTGCTGTTCTTTTTCTAATTTTTTGAAATGAATATTCAGATCACTGGTTTCAGCTGTCATTCAGTTCAAAATACTATAATTTTCATTATGATTTCTTTCTTTGACCTGTGTTATTTGACATGCATTCCCTCATTTTTGAACAATAGAGGATTTTGTAGTTATCTCTATAGTATTGATTTCTAGCTTAATTCCATTTGGGAAGAGAACATACTCTGATTTCAGTGATCTAGCATATGGTCAATTTTGGGAAAAATTTGTGATCACTTGAACAGAGTGTATATTCTGCAGTTACTCGATGCAGTGTTCTAGATATGTGAGTAAAGTTTGTTGACTGTATGTTGAGAACTTCTTCATTCTTACTATTTCATGTCTGCCTACTCCATTATCTGTTAAGATAGGGGTAAAACCTCCTACAGTGATTGTGGATTTGTCTGTTTCTTCATTTCGATTTTTGTTTGTTTATGGTGAAAAGGATTTTGGGGGCAAATGATTTAGGATTGTTATATATTACATATGGATTTCTCCCTTGTTTTAAATATCTCTCTTTGTTTATAGTAGTGCTTTTTGCCATAAAGCCTACCTTATCGAAAATATGTATAGCTGTACCAGCTTTCCTTTGGTTAGTGTTTACGTGGTATGTCTTTTTTCCATCTTTTTATTTTCAGCCTTTTTGTATGTCTCTTGTTGGTTTGTCTCTTCCAAGCAGCATGCAGTTTTCTTTGAATGTGACAATTTTAGACTTTTAATGTAACTATTTAGTCCTTTTACATTTAATGTAGTTACTGGTATTTGAATATATACATATACACACGCACATATATATGTTGGCTCTGTGTGTGTGTATGTGTGTGTGTGTTGTGTGTGTGTGTATATATATTTATATATAAAACATGTTACTTTTGGTTTTCTATTTGACTCACCTATATTCCTTTTTCTATTCCTTGACTTTTAGTTGGTTCAGTTTTTTTTTAATTTTATAATTTTTTCTTTAATAACTTGATAGACACCTTTTTTTAAAAGACAATTTATTTTGAGAGGCCTGGGCAAGAGGATTGCTTGGGCTGTGGAATTCAAGACCAGCCTGGGCAACATAGCAAGACCCTTTCTCTAGTAAAATTTAAAAAAAATTATCTGGACATCGTGGCACATGCCAATTGTCCCAGCTACTTGTAAAGCTGAGGTGGGAGGATTGCTTAAGCCTGGGAGATGGAGGCTACAGTGAGCTGTGATCATGCTACTGTACTCCAACCTAGGTGACAGAGTGAAACCCTGCCTCAGAGAAAACAAAACAAAACAATTTCTTTAGTGACTGTCCAAAGAATACAGCATACTGGCTGGGCGAGGTGGCTCTTACCTATAATCCTGGCACTTTGGGAGGCCGAGGTGGGCAGATCACGAGGTCAGGAGATCGAGACCATCCTGGCTAACACGGTGAAACCCTGTGTCTACCAAAAAAAATACAAACAAAATTAGCTGGACGTGGTGGCGGGTGCCTGTAGTCCCAGCTACTCGGGAGGCTGAGGCAGGAGAATGACGTGAACCTGGGAGGTGGAGCTTGCAGTGAGCTGAGATTGCTCCACCGCACTCCAGCCTGGGCGACAGACGACGGAGCGAGAATCCATCTCAAAAACCAAAACAAAACAAAACAGAAAAAACTACAGCATACTTTCTTGACTTACGACAGTCTGAAATAAAATATTACTTTGGCCACTTCTTAAGTAATACTGGGACTATTAGTTTTTTCCAGTTCATTGTTCTTTCTTCTACACTGTCTTAACTATCTATTAAGCTCTTAATTTCATTTCTAAAATTGCCAGTTGATTCTTTTTTTATGAAATCCAATTCTCTGTGAAATTCTCTATAATTTTATGTATCTTTTCCATCTTTCCTCTGTTTTCTTAAATATATTACTCATAGTTATTTGGATTTCAGGACTTCTGTTTGTATGCAAAGTAAATTTTTTAAATGCCCTACATTTTGTATGAAAGCAACAGTTTTCAAACTTTTTTGTCTCATACCAAAAAAGACTTTATATGGATTCTGTGAGTATTTACAATAATAGAAATTAACACTGAGTAATTGTTTTCTTTTTCTTTGTTTTCGTTGAGACAGGGTCTTGTTCCATTGCCCAGGCTGGAGTGCAGTGGTGTGATCACAGCTCACTTCAGCCTCGGCTTCTCAGACTCAAGCAATCGTCTCACCCCAGCCTCTCAAGTACTTGGGACAATAGGCGTGTGCCAACATACCCAGCTAATTTTTTATTTTTATCTTTGTAGAGATGGAATCTCACTGTGTTGCCCAGGTCCCGAACTCATGGACTCAAGCAGTCCTCCCACGCTGGCCTCTCAAAGTGCTGGGATTACAGGCATGAGCCACTGTGTTGGCCTAAAACTGAGAAAGTTTAAATATATTTACCTATTAATTCATTTAAAAATATTAAACTTGTCATATTAATATAGTAACATAATCTTTATGAAAATTTGTCTTTTCCACAATAAAATTTGTGAAGACTAATGAGTAAAGTGACATTGTTTTACCTTTTTGCACCTCTCTTTTAATGTCTGGCTTAACAGAAAGTACCCTGATACTTATATCAACCTCTACATTTATTCTCTTGTGATACATTGTTTTGTTTAAATGTATGAAGAAAATACGACTTCACACAAGTGAGTAGTTGGGAAAGGAAATAGGATTTTATTCATCTTTTCAGATAATTGCAGATATTCTTCATTGCTGCTAAACCAGAACTCAACAAGTGGTAGTTTCTTAAAGATTAGTTGCATTGTGGAACCTGAAACCATGCCAATGAACTTTCAAAGTCTCTTATATTAAAATCCATTGGTCTATCTTTTACTTTGAATTTTCTTTTTTCCCATCTGTGATTTTGTAACATCATTCATTGGTCATTTGGGGAATACTGCTTCACTGAGAGTTACAAATCATCCAGGTGTTGATGTATTTCATTTTATCAGTATTTCTAAAGATATGGTCCCCACACTGTCAGCAGCTTCCCCTGGGCATTTGTTAGACATGCAAACTCTTGGGTTCTACCCTAGACCTACTTAATCAGAAAACCTGTGGTTGGGGCCCAGCATTTTGTGTTTTACGAAGCCCTCCAGTTGATTCTAATGTACACTAATGTTTGAGAACCACTGCTCTGCGGGTTCCAGCTGGGTTTCTGGGGTGTTCAGTGGGGTTCCTATGCCTGGAAGGTTCTGATCTCTAATCACAGTCTCCTTAGCATTTTGAAACTTCCAAAAACTTTACTATGCTTTTCAGAAGGTTCTTGCTTTTTTCAGAAACTTTCTACTTTGCTTCTACCCTGTACAAGTTCAGAATTTGGTATGTACTTAGAGGGAAAAATCAGCTGTGTATCAGGCTCTGTTTTCAAGCTTGCCTTTGTCAGTTGAGTTCTAAATCTTTGAGTCTACAGTTTTTGTCTTAGCAGCTTGTGATACCTTGCCTGCCCCAGCAGCAGCCGTCTTGTGTCCTTTGCCCATACTTTTAATTTCTTGCCTCACACCAAGCATCATCAAATAATCTAAGGGAAAAAGCAATTTCAGAATGTCATTTTACCTCTCTAAGTTTCCTCCCCTTCCGGAATCTTTGGACCCTCAAGTCATGGTTTTCTTAGAAGTTTCTCTATAACACTAGTTCAAGAGGTGGGGTTTTTTAGTAGTGGTTTCATTTTTGTTGTGAATTTTGTCTGGCTTTTTTTTTTTAGTTGCTTTCAATGTGAGCATCTAACGTACTCTACTCCATCATAACCAAAAACAAAAGTAAAGAAAGTTACTTTTGAGACAGTATGACAAATGAATTGACTAGCCGGTCATCTAGGAGGCTGGTAGGGTAATCTGAGTGAGAAATAATGATGACCTAGTTTAGGATGGAGACAAGAAAGTGAATTTGAGATATGTTTTAGAAACAGAAGCAACAGTTACTGCCACTTGATTTGACACAGGGCATTTAATATTTCCCCTTGATTTCTGAGTCAAAAAATTAGGTAGATGGTAGAGCTATTTACTGAAATGGGGATGATCTAGAGTGGACAAGTGGATTGTAAACAGGTTTAGGAGAAAAGAAAATATTGTCTTGATGTTAAATGAATTAGTCAGTAGATTGTCCAAGTGGGAATGGAGAATAGGAATTGAATAAATGACTCTAGAGTTCAGAGAAGCAGACTGGACTTAAGAATCATCAACTTAAGATGCTGTTGAAACCAACTTTAAGAGGTCATGAGAAGAGAAAGTAAGGATAGAAATAGGAGGGAAAAAACCGGAACATCCAGGTCTAAGGAACCAAACACGTATAGATCAAGTTAGAAAACGGGAAATCATCAAAGGAGACAGAAGGAAAAAAATGTAAGGAGAAAATGATACCATAGAAGCTAAGACAGGAATATATTTAAGGAAACCAAGTGATAAACTGGGCTGGATGCTGCTGTGAGAACCATTAAAATAAGGATAGAGAGGAGGGTCCAGAGTATTTTTTTCCACATTGGAAGACTTTGATGACCTTAAACAGTTTGAATTGGTGCTGGGCTAAGGAGTGAAAAGATACGGAAGTTGAGTTAGCTTATATACACAGCTATTTTGAGAAGTTTTGTGAGGAAGGGAAGGAGAGAAGTGGAGTAGTATCTGCAAGAGAGGGATGAGTCATTAAGGGAAAAATTTATATTTTTTGTTTTCTTTTGCTTTTTACTTTTGTTTTTTAATTATAAAAGCTTGTTGAATAGTTTTTAGCAGGTTTGTGTGTCAGTGGTAATGATCAACTAGAGAAGGTGATGATTTAGAAGAGATTAAATGTTGGGGGGAATAAATGTAATGTTTTAAGTCTCAAAAGTCAATTGTATAATTATGGGACAGAGATTTGACAGTGTTTCACGTGGAAAAGAGCCGTAGGACATGTATTTGATCTCAAGGCCTATAAGATTCAATAGCATAAAAGCTGCTAAAATTTTAATGTGGTCCTAAGCTGCATAAAGGACACATAGTATCTTTATTAAAGACCAAATATTACTGCAGTCCTCTGTGTTTATTTGTTATGCATTGATTCAATTAACATTTATCCAGCTGTACTGAGCTAGGCATTTAGATCTTATCTAGAATTTTGTGTCTGTTTCTGGATCCCAGATTTTTTAAGGATACTGACAAATCACATATTCAGAGGAAATTGAATAGGATCATGAAGTGTCTGGAAACAATGTCATATGAGCAATTATTCATTCAACAAAATGTATTGAGTACTTAATATAAGCCAGATAATGCACTAGATACTGAAGAAGATAACCAAAGGCCTTGCTGTTAGGAATCTTACATTCCACTGTGAGAGACAATAGTAGATAGGTAATTGGTAGTTTAAAAATGGCCGCAGATTCTTCATAGCTCCTCCATCAAGAGGTGGTCTGATTTTTCACCCTTTGTGTTCAGGCTGGCCTTTGTCGTATGCTTTGACCAATAGAATATAGCAAAAAATGACATTATGTGATTTCTGAGCCTAGGCCTCACAAAGCATTGCAGCTTCAGCTCTTACCTTCTTAGATCCTTGAGACCACTAAGTGAAGAAGACGAAGCTGTCCGCCTGAAGGATGAAAGACCAAGTAGAGAGAGGCCTAGCTGTCCCAGCTTAAGCCCTAATGAGGCCATCCTGGACCACCCAGCTCAGAAGAACCACCCTGCCAATCCACAGAAAAGTGAGAAATAAAAAGAACATTGTTGCTTTTAGCCACTAAGTTTTGGGGTGGTTTGTTATGCAGAAAAGGCTGATATAAAAAATGCCCATGATGTCATGGATCATAAGCGCTTTGGAGAAAAAGCAGAGCATGAGATAGAGAATGGCAGCTGGAGGGGAGGCGGATGCTGATTTACTTATAGCCTTCTTAGAAATTCTGTCTGAGGAGATAATATTTGAGCAGAGACCTAAGACAGTAAGTCATGCAAAATGAAGAAAGAGTATTTCAGGCTGAAGAAACACCAAGTGCATAGGTCCTGAAATGAGAGCATATGGTTTGTTTCTGGAATTATAAGCAGATCAGCTGGAGCATTAGCAAGCAAAGGGGAGAGTGGTAGGAAATACAATTGGAGAGGAAGCCCAAGGCTAAATGATGGAGTGGCTTGCAAGCCGTACTACTACAAACTGCAGGTTTTATTTTTAGGTATTATGGGAATGCTCTTTCCTAATATTTGCAATATTAGGAACACTATTTTGGCAGCTATGAAGCAAATAGGGAGTCAAGAGTGGAAGCAAGGAAGCCACTAGAGAAAATTGTAGTAATCCAAGAGAATGATACTGTTTTGGATGAGGGTTGTTGTAGTAGAGGAGGTCAGGGAAAAAAAAAGGGGGGTCTAGGCCAGGCACGGTGGCTCATGCCTGTAGTCCCAGCACTTTGGGGAGGCCAAGGCGGGCAGATCACCTGAGGTTGGGAGTTTGAGACCAGCCTGACCAACATGGAGAAACCCCATCTCTACTAAACATACAAAATTAGCTGGGTGTGGTGGTGCATGCCTGTAATCCCAGCTACTCGGGAAGCTAATCCCAGCTACTTGGGAGGCTGAGGCAGGAGTATCACTTTAACCCGGGAGGTGGAGGTTGTGGTGAGCCAAGATCTAGCCTTTGCACTCCAGCCTGGGCAACAAGAACGAAACTGTTTCAAAAAAAAGGGTCTAATTCCAGATATGTTTTGAAGGAATACCCAACAAAGCTTATGAATCAGGGGTAAGAAAAAATGAAGAAAGATGACTCCTAGGCTTTTGGCCAAAGCAATGGTTAAAGAAAAAGAAAATTTGCTGAGAAACTTAGAGGGGATCTTTGCAATATCAAATACCTAAAATGTGGCATGTATATGTGAATTCCCTCTTCTATGCCTCTATGAGAACAGAGTTATGTTCACTGAGAAGAAACTCTAAGCAGTAAAAATTTGACCCTTATGGGAAGACTTTTCTTGTAGCTGGAACGCAAGACATCAGTCAGCTAGTAATTATTGAGGCTTCTGGAAGTCGGTAGAACAAGGTCCTCTTCTAGACACTGGAGCTACAGCAATGGAAAAAGTGATGTGCCGATAGAGGCAGCAAAGGTAATTTGATTGAAAACTACTAGAGAGGAACTTACTAGTGATGTCATAGAAGGAATTCATTTATTGGGTAAGAGGTAGAACCCTTCCAACTCTGGGTTTCTGTGATTCTCTAATGATCTGATAAACCAAATCAGACTCAAATATTTTTCTTCAGATCCCCTTGTCTCTGCATTATTTTTTTAATGCTATATTGAGATACAATTCACATACCATACCAGTTCATCCATTTAAGGTATACAGTTCAGTAGTTCTGGCATATTCTTAGACATATGCAAACATCGCACTTAATTTTGGAACATTTTCATCACCTCAGGAAGAAACCCTTTTAGCCATTGATCTGTCTGTCTGTCCTTGTCCTAGTACCATACTGTCTTGATTAGTGTTGCTTTGTAGTAAGTTTTAATATTGTGAAGTATGAGTCCTTCTACTTTATTCTTATTTTGTAGAATTGTTTTGGCTATTCTTGGTCCTTCTGTAATAATTCCATATGAATTTTAGAACCAGCTTGTCAATTTCTACAGGGAAATCAGCTGAGATTTTTGATAAGGATTGCATTAAATCTGTAAAGTGGGGAATTTTGCCATTTTAACAGTGTTAAGTCTTCTGATCCACAGAGACAGGATGTTTTTCTGTTTATTTAGATCTTCCTTAATTTCTTTCAACAATGTTTTGTAGTTTACAAGTCTGAGTTTTGTACTTCTTTTGTTAAATTTATTCCTGTTTTTATTCTTTTTAATGCTATTGTGAATGGAATTATTTTTATAATTTTGTTTATTATAAATGTATAGAAATACAGTTGAGTTGTAATTAATCTTTTATCCCATAACCTTCCTGAACTTATTTAATTAGGTTTAATAGTTATTAGTAGATTCTTTAGGATTTTCAGTATACAAGATCATGTCATCCAGGAATAGTGATAGTCTTACTTCTTGCTTTCCAGTCTGGATGTCTTTTTGTTTTTTAACCTCATTTTCACCACTATTACAGTGTTGACTAGAATCATTAAGAACAGACATCCTTGTCTTGCTTCTGGTCTTAGGGAAAAGCATCCAGTCTTTCTCCATTCAATCCGTGGGTTTTTTGTAGATGCTTTTTATCTACAAACATACTAACACTTAGGCAGCTTCTCTGTATTCCTAGTTTGCTGGGTGCTTTTTTCACGAAAGGGTGTTGAATTTTGTCAAATGCTTTTTCTCCATATATTGAGATCATTATGTGAATTTTATTTTCTTTTGATGAGATTGGTTATGTTTATTTTTTGGTGCTTAAACCAAACTTGCATCCCTGTGTTAAATCCCACAGGGATGCAAGATTTATAATTCCTGCATCCCTTGGTTGGTCATGGTTTATAGTTCTTTTTATATGTTGCTGGGTTTGGTTTGCTAGTATTGTGTTTTAGTATCTTTGCATCCATACTTATAAGATATATTGATCAGTAGCTTTCTTGTGATATCTTTATCTGGTTTTGGCATGATGATAATATAGGCTTTATAAAATAAATTAGGAAATGTTCTCTCTTCTATAAGCCATCAGGGGCTGGGCTTTTCTTTGTGGGTAGTTTTTTGTTTACTGATTCAGTCTCTTGTTACAGGAATACTCAAGTTGTCTCTTCTTGAGTCAGTATCAGTAGTTTGTATCTTTTAGGAGCTTGTCCATTTTCTCTAAATCATCTAATTTATTGACATATAGTAGTTTCTCTTCTTTTTCCATTGTCTTAGGTTGAATATTAAGTTACTGATTTCAAGTGTTTTTTTTGTTTTTTTTTGTTTTTTTGAAACAGAGTCTCACTGTCACCCAGACTGGAGTGACACAGTCATAGCTCACTGCAGCCTCGACCCCTCGGACTTAAGTGATCCTTCCACTTTAGCCTCCTGATTGGCTGAGACTACAGGCACATGCCACCTTTCTCAGCTAATTTTTGTAATTTTTGTAGAGATAGGGTTTTGCCCTGTTGCCAGGCTGCTCTCAAATTCCTGAGATCTGCTCCCCCCTCACCCTCCCAAAGTGCTGGGATTACAAGTGTGAACCACTGTGCCCAGCCATCTTCTTTTTTTAACATGGACATTTATAGCTATAAATTTCTCTGCACCGCTGTCGCTGTGTCCCATAAGCTATGGGTGGTGGTATTCATGTTTAAGGTCGTTCTATTATGGTCAGAGAACATAATGTATTATTTATGTCCTTTTCAAGTTATTAAGGTTTGTTTTATGGCCTAGTATATGCTCTGTCCTGGAGAATATTCTCTGTGCATTTGGGAAGAATTGCATATTCTGTTGTTGGGTAGTGTTCTATAAATATCTGTTAGGTCTTGTTAGTTTATAGTATTAAGTGTTCTGTTTCCTTGTTGATCTTTTGTGTGGTTGTTCTGTTATTGAAAGTGGGGTATTAGCTGGAATTATAAAATATTTATTCTTCATTTCTTAGTTTCTGTTTTTGTTTTGGTTGGTTTTTGCTTCATGTATTTTGGTGCTCTATTGTTAGGTACACATATGTTTACAGTTGTTCCATCTTCCAGATTGATTGGCCCATTTTTCATTATGGAATGTCCCTTTTTGTCTCTGAGAACATTTTTGGTTTCCATTTACTTTGTCTCATTAACTACTCTAGCTTTTCAGTGATTGCTGCTGTCAGAATGTGTCTTTTTCCATCCTTTTACTTTCAGTATTTTTGTCTTCAAATCTAAGTGTGTCTCCTGTAGAGAACATATAGTTGGGTCATGCTTGTTTGCTTTTCTTCTATTTTTAATAGAGACAGTGTCTTGCTATATTGCACAGGCTAGCCTCAAACTCCTGAACTCAAGTGATCCTCCTGCCTCGGCCTCCCAAAGTGCTGGGTTTATAGGCATTGAGCCACTGCACCTGGCTGGATCATGTTGTCATTTAATCCAGTCTGATAGCCTTTGCCTTTTGACTAGATTGTTTAATCCATTCTCATTTAGTATTATTATTTATTATTTATTTTTATTTCAATAGTTTTGGGGGAACAAGTGGTGTTTGGTTGCATGGAAAAGCTTTTTTATGGTGATATCTGAGATTTTGGTGTGCTCATCACCCAAGCAGTGTACACTGTACCCAATGTGTAGTCTTTCATCCCTCATCTCCTTTTTCTCTCTTCCCCCCAAGTCTCCAAAGTCCATTATATCATTCTTATGCCCTTGTGTCCTCATAGCTTAGCTTCCACTTATAGTGAGAATATGCAATGATTGGTTTTCCATTCCGGAGTTACTTCGCATAGAATGATGGTCTCCAATTCCATCCAGTTTGCTGCAAATGCCATTATTTTATTTCTTTTTATGGCTGAGTAGTATTCCATTACATATATGTACCATATTTTCTTTATCCTCATGTTGGTTGATGGGCATTTAGGCTGGTTCCATATTTTTACAATTGTGAATTGTGCTGCTATAAGCATGTGTGTGCAATTTTTCATAGTGGTTTTACTAGTTTATACTCCCACCAACAGTGTAACAGTGTTCCCTTTTCACCACATCCATGCCAACATTTATAATTTTTTGATTTTTTAATTATGGCCATTCTTGGAGGAGTCAGATGGTATGGCATTGTGGTTTTGATTTGCATTTCCCTGATAAATAGTGATATTGAGCTTTTTTTTATATATGTGTTGGCCATTTGTGTGTCTTTTTTTGAGAATTGTCTTTTCGTGTCCTTAGCACACTTTTGATGGAATTATTTATTTTTTTCTTGCTGATTGGTTTGAGTTTCTTGTAGATTCTGGATATTAACCCTTTGTCAGATACACAGTTTGTGAAGATTTTCTCCTACTCTTTGTGGGTTGTCTGTTTATTCTGCTGATTATTTCTTTTGCTGTGCAGAAGCTTGACTGAAAGCTTTTATTATTATGAATGTGTGTTGAATTTTCTGAACCTATTGGCATGATTATATATTTATTTTGGCTGGGCGCGGTGACTCACGCCTATAATCCCAGCACTTTGGGAGGCCAGGGCGGGCAGATCACCTGAGATTGGGGGTTCAAGACCAGCCTGACCAACATGGAGAAACCTCATCTCTACCAAAAATAGAAAATTAGCCGGGCATGGTGGTGCATGCCTATAATCCCAGCTACTCGGAAGGCTGAGGCAGGAGAATCGCTTGAACCCGGGAGGCAGAGGCTGCAGTGAGCCAAAATCTAGCCATTGCACTTCAGCCTGGGCAACAAGAGAGAAACTCTGTGTCAAAAAATAAATTAATAAATATATATTTATTTTTTATTCTGTTAATGTGGTAAGTTACATCAATTAATTTTTGGATATGTAAGCCAGTCTTGCATTCCTGATATAAACCTAACTTGGTCATCATATCTAGTCTGATTTGATAAGTGAATATTTTGTTTGTTTTGCACCTGTGCTCATGAGAGATAGGGATCTGTGGTTTCCCTGTGACATTTTCATTAGGGTTTGTTATCAAAGATATGCTAACCTCATAAAAAGAGTTGAAAGTGTTTTCTTTCTCTTCTATTTTTCAGAAAAATTCAACAAAATCATGGCCAGGATTATTATTTTTTGGGAAGATTTTTAATTACATGTTTAGCTTCTTAAATATTCTTTTGATTTTTCCATTTCTTCTTATATTAGTTTTGAAAGGTTTTCTTTTTCTTGGAATTTATCTTTTACATTTTTACATGCTCTGACATGAAGTTGATTACTTTTTTAGAGAACTAATCTTTCACTGTGTTGATTCTCTCTCAAATGCTAATTTCTATTGTGCTACCTTCCTTGATGCGTGAGTTATTTAGGAGTGTATTGATTAATATTCAAACGTTGGGATCTTCTAGATGTGTTTGTTATTGATTTCTAGTTTAGTTCTCCTATGGTCAGTTAACAGACTCTGTTTCAGTGTTTCTCAAACTCTGTTGGAGGACTTTTTTTTTTATCTCTCAATCACTGGTGGACTGAAAGCTTTTGTAAAATACAATGAAAATGAAATGAGAAAATTGAGGAAAAAAGTATGTATATAAGATCCAGATTTTACAGGGGTACACTGTTATTTCAAACGGCTATATTTTCTGAACACTTAATCTCAATTTCCAAACCTGTGGTCTAATAGCAGTTGTAAATCAACATTCATCCATGGAAGACCCTTTACATAGCACCATTTATTGTTATTTTAATCTCTGAAGTTTGTTGAGACTTACTTTATACCCTAGCACATAGTCAGTTACAGTAAATGTTCCATATGCAGTTTAAAAGAAGATACATTCTACACTTGTAGGGCAGAATGTTTTATGTGTGTCAGTTAAATCAAGTTTGTTGATGTTATTTAACTTCAGTGTTCTTACTCTTTCATTTTGTCTACTTGTTTTATGCATTATTGAGAAGAGGGATCACTCACTGAGATTGTGGATTTGTGTGTTTTTCCTTTTGGTTTTCTCCTTTTTTTCTTTGTGTATTTTGAGGGCTATCTTATTAGGTATATTCAAATTTACAATTGCCTTCTCTTACCAGTAGACTGACCCTTGTAACACTGTGAAATTGCCCGTTTTAGTTTTGCATTTTACCTTAAAATGTACTTTATCTTATAATTAGTATAACAATGTCAGCTTTATTTTTGATAGTGTATATGTTTTTCTATTTCTTAAAAGTATAGTCTCTTAATATATAGTCTGCTGGATTTTTATTAATCAACTTTATTGAGATATAATTTATATAGAATAAAATGCACCCATTTAAATGCATAATTTGATGAGTTCTGGCAAATATATATGTGCATGTAACCACTAACAGTCAAGACATATACCATCTCCATAAGCTCCAAAGGTTCCTTTTTGCCCCTTCCCATTGCCAGTCCCTCCCCACAGCCTGGGCAGTCCACAGCCTGGGCAGTCACCATTCTTCTTTCTGCCATAGACTATAGATTAGACATATCTTTTATTTTATTTATTTTTATTTTTATTTTTTGAGACAGAGTCTAGCTGTCGCCAAGGCTGGAGTGCAGTGGCACGATCTCGGCTCACTGCAACATCAACCTCTGCCTCCCGGGTTCATGCCATTCTCCTGCCTCAGCCTCCCGAGCAGCTGGGACTACAGGTGCCCGCCACCACACCCGGCTAATTTTTTTTTATTTTTAGTAGAGACGGGGTTTCCCTAAAATTTTTTATATTTTTGTATTTTTAGTAGAGATGTGTTAGCCAGGATGCTCTCGATCTCCTGACCTCATGATCCGCCCGCCTCGGCCTCCCAAAGTGCCGGGATTACAGGTCTGAGCCGCTGTGCTCGGTTTAGACATGTTTCATATATATGGAATAGTATTATATACTCTTATGTGTCTGGCTTCTTTGAAGGAAAAAAGCAGTGCAGAATGTTGGACTCATCATAGTACATTTCCCTTATCTCCAGGTCCCTCAAGACCTGACTGACTTGGTAGCCCTCCAGTGCTTTTATACTGATGTGTTTGTATTTTATTTAGCTCTTCTAGTTGGGTGTCAGTGGCAGAGTTGGTCTTAAACATGATGGTTCACAGTAGCCAGAAGCAGACGACCTCTGGCAATATTTAGTGGTAGAAGAACAAAGGTACGGAAATACCAAGGGTGAAGGTGAGTGTTCTCATTAAATGGAACTCACCGAATTCCCCCAGAAAACCGAGAGGGGTTGAAGAGTGTTATTTTCTTTATTCTTTTTCTTTTCTTTTTTTGGAGATAGGGCCTCACTCTGTCGCCCAGGCTGGAGTGCAGTGGTGTGATCAAGGCTCACTGCAGCCTCAGGCTACAGGTGTGCACCACGACACCCAACTAATTTTTTAATTTTTTGTAGAGACAGAATCTTATTATGTTGCCTAGGCTGGTCTCAGACTCCTGGGCTCAAGCAGTCCTCTCACTTCAGCCTCCCAAAGTACTGCGATGACAGGCGTGAGCCACTGTGTACAGCCGAGAGTATTTTGTTTTCGTTAAAGTTAGGGTATGCATCCTATCCTGTGTTATCAGTCAGGATTCACTGCCAGCAACTAGGTATTTTAACCAGGAGAACATTTAGCACAGGTTACACGTTGTTCGAAGATCTGAAGGAGCAAGTTCTACACTTGACCTACAAGAATCATTCCTAAACAATTACAGAGCTACTGTGTCAGGGAAGCTGCTGCCTCACAGGCTGCCACTAGAACTGTGGGAGAAGCACAGTTGCTGCCACCACTATAACCGCACTCTTGCTTACTGGCAGTAATAATGATAAAGAGGTTCAGCAAGAAAGGCTTTCCCGCATTTCAACCTTCCAAGTCTCACAAGAATGGCTCTAATTAATTGAACCTGATGTGAATCAAACACTGCTTGAAGAGACTATAGGAATTGTAGTTTTGGACTGAGGAACTTCTCCAACTATTTAGAGGTAGAATGAGGGTCACAAGAACCAGTCCAAAATGTATAAGACTTTCTGTCATCTATGCCTTTGATTTTTTTCAAACTGCTGAGTGAGCATATTACAGCCTATGATTTAAATATCCAGAATGCATATCAATCAAATGTTTAAGTTTAATTAGTATTTTAATATTTGCTGAGGATATTCAAGACATTGAGGACATCACCCTGATAACTCTAAGAATTTAAACAGCTTACCACATTGACGTTACCTAATTCCTGATTGCTAGATCGTCTGCAAAGATAATCATGAAATCAACAGATTTCATAACCAAGTGCTTTAAACTTTTATCAGCTTTCTTTGTAACTCTTACAGCACATTCAAGGACATACTGTGATATATTCCATAAGTGTTTATAGCAATTCAGATCTTGATACGAAAATGTCAGTGGTATCCTCAAGGGCAAAGAGCTAAATATAGCTTTCTCCAGCATTACCCTTTCTACCACAACGCCATGTTTGTTGATGTATTTTCTTTGCTTTCTTTTCCGTTCATAAGTTGGGTGGTATGATATCAATAAAAGGCCGGAAAAAAGTCAGGACAATTTACACCAATATTAGCTAGATGCTTTTTGGTTTGTTGTAAGCTACTAAGACCTTATGATGTTTTCAGCAGCTATAGATGGTTTGCACTCAAGGGGAGAATACAAAATAAAAAACACAAAGAGACTGGTGAGCTGTAATATGATTGTTAGTCTGAGCGTTAAACAATGACAGTATTCAGGACTAGAAGTTAGAAGGCGCATGATGTTTAGCTTTCATGTGACAGTTTGGGGTTAGTATTTTTGTATGTCAAATAGGTTCTGTTTGTGATTTACAATGATTCTGCATTTGAAATTCACCTCAGTTTTCCTCTTGCTGTTTACATTAGAAAGAATTCATTGCAAAGAACTCTAAAAAGGAACTGATTCAGTTTTATTTTGGGGCACTGTAAATCCAAAACTACACTCTGTCAATATTCTAATAGAATCATTTCAGAGAACAAAAATTTCTTTTGACCTTATTTTTATCTCTCATTTATTAATATTATTAGATCATTTATCTCTATTAAGTAAGTAGGTTTTTAGCACTGGGTAGTACATAGTTGCCTTTTTAAACATGCATTTTATTTTTGTGACATCATAAGACTTGATTAATACTTTAAAAAGACCCCTTGGATTGATTTATGTTCTTCAAAAAGATACTCCTTTTCACAGATGAATGTGTCTTTAAAAAAAAAAAAAAAGAAAACAGTCATGGAAAAGACTGTTATTTTACTTACCTAACCATCCACTTAATTTTAGAAAATTCTCTGGTCAAATACTGGAAAGGTGAATGTCTGACCCATGAAGTATTTGAGTATTTTTCAAGTTATTCCTGATCATAACTTTCTTTCATCATTTTTCTCAGAGGTTTTTTTTTTAATTGTTGGATAGTTGTAGGACTTCACTAATCAAGTTTAATTTATACTGTTTTGATTTCTAGTTAGCTTATAAAATAATTTGTCAGGATTAATGTGTGAGACAATATCAGAGAAGAGTGTTTTTAGTATCAATGATGAAGTATATTTTAATTCATTTTTCTTTGTTGTCTCAGGTGGATCTCCTTACGTAGCAGCCAAAATAAATGAAGCAAAAGACTTGCTAGAATCTGGCGCCAAACGTTGATTGATGCTTAAGGACCACGCTGAAGGAAAAAAAAGAGGGGACTTCAAAAAAAAAAAAAAAAAACCCTGCAAAATATTCTAAAACATGGTCTTCTTAATTTTCTGTATGGATTGACCACAATCTTATCTTCCACCATTAAGCTGTATAACAATAAAATACTAATAGTCTTGCTTTTTATTATCTTTTAAAGGATCTCCTTAAAATTCTATAACTGACCTTTTTTTCTTATTTTCTTTGTTACATTCATACATTTTAAAGATTTTTGTTATGTTCTAAATCCCCCCCCATACACACACGTGTGCAAAAAGTATGATTATCAAGAATGCAATTGGGATTTGTGAGCAATGAGTAGAAGTTTTCTTATTGCTTATATTTGTACCCTAACTGTCTCTTTTTTTCAGGGAATTTGGGACTCTGCCTATATAAGATGTTTTAAATGTCTTGAGAGCAAGTACTGGCTGATACCCCTTGGAGATATGATCTGAAATGTAATGGAATCTATTAAATGGTGTTTTGTAAAGTAAGGGTTAAGAACCCCGCTCCCTCTGAGACCCTATAGCTAAAGCATGAGGACTTGGAGAGCTACTAAAATGATTCACGTTTACAAAATGAGCCCTGTGAGGAAAGGTTGAGAGAAGTCTGAGGAATTTGTATTTAATTATATTCTCCCAGTACTGTATATTTATTCATTACTCAGTCTACAAATATTTATTGACCCCTTTGATGTGCAAGGCACTACCGTGGGTCCCCTGAGAGTTGCAAGTATGAAGCAGTCATGGATCATGACCCAAAGGAACTTACATGTAGAGGAAGGATAAATCACACACATAGTGAATGCTGTTAGATACAGGTGATATATTTTAAAAGTTCAAAGGAAGAAAATAATATGTTAAACACTGCATGAGAGGAGAAATAAGTGGCATAGAGCTGGGCTTTAAAAAAGAAAAATAATAAGAGATACCATATGATTGGTGAGGTGAGTCAGTGTTATTTCTTCTGAGATGAGTGTTATTCTGAGATGACAATTAGCAGAAATAGATATATCAATTGGAGTGATTAGAGTGCAGAGTTTCTAGAAAGCAAAGTTTGGACAGCGTGGTCATCAAAGGCCAGCTCTGTGACTTACACTGCATTAAATTAATTTCTTAAAACATAGTCCCTGATCATTATCACTTTACTATTCCAAAGGTGAAAGAACAGATTCAGATACAGAGTGCCAGCATTATTTCCCAGTATTCCTTTACAAATCTTGGGTTCATTTCAGGTAAACTGAACTACTGCATTTTCTGTATCTTAAAATACTTTTTAGATATCCCAGATGCATCTTTCAACTTGTAACATTCTGTAGTTTAGGAGTTCTCAACCTTGGCATTATTGACATGTTAGGCCAAATAATTCTTTTTTTGTGGGAGGTCTCTTGTGCGTTTTAGATGATTAGCAATAATCTAACCTGTTATCTACTAAAGACTAGTCTTATCAGTTGTGACAACAAAAATGGTTCCAGATATTGCCAAATGCCCTTTAGAAGACAATAATCGCCCCCAGTTGAGAACCATTTCTGTAAAACTTTAATTACTATTTTTTCTTTTGGTTTATAAAATAATGATCCTGAATTAAATTGATGGAACCTTAAAGTCGATAAAATATGGTTCTTGCTTTAAAGTCCCCGTACATGTCCTACTAGTTTTCTCATACTTTAGTGTTTTTCATTTTTCTCCTGTAATCCTTGTACCTAAGAATGCCATCCCAATCCCCAGATCCCCACCTGCCCAAAGTCTAGGCATAGTTGAAGGCCAAGCTGAAATGTATCCCTCTTTTTCTGGTGCATCCAGCAAAAGTAATATCATGAATTATCAGCTCTCTGAGAGCAGCATCATATCTGTCTTGTTTACTGTTACATTGGCAGCCAATAAATATTTGTTGAGTGAATAAATAAATCCCCATAGTACTTTATTCTTCACGTGATACATACCTATGGGGCTATAGCTTGGTACCTTGCGAAGCATCTCTTGGTGTAACATACCTTATTTCTCATACTAAAATGCAAGAACCTTCAGAGCAAGAATATCGCCATTCATCTTTGTAACCTCTTTACTCTGGAGCACTTGCATTTAGCAGGCATCATAAAGTTTTACATACTAAGAAAATGTTGCCGTTTTCTGAATACTATGCATCAAAACATGTTACCGCTAATTTGGAAAGTTCTGCTAAGGAATATTGGGGCACCCTCAGTTGCACCTTTTAACTGATGTCATATTTTCCTAATCCATACTTTATTCATGAGAATTTGAGTCACCCCAGCATTAGCTTAGAATTTCCTTAATTCCTGTTTTCTTTGCAGGTACCTTGGAGTCAGGTCTGCTTTTGAATACTATCCTCCTGTTATGTGACCTTGGGCAGTTACTCAGTTTTCTAGTCAATAACCTGTATCTATAAAATAGAGAAAATCATCCTATCAAATACGGTTATTGTAGAGAATAAGGATGTATAAAGCATTTAATCACATAAATGCTCAAAAAATATAATTTTTACTTCCTTCACTGCCTCATTTAGTTAGTTTTATCTTTAAAAATACCTCGGATTCAGGGTAAAGTTTCAGGTATGTCCCAGTAATCATTTATTTCACCCTTGAATCTGCAATTTGGGTAGAACATGGTGGGGACAGCTCGTCTGCATTCCTTGCAGCATTAACAGGCTGCAGGCACCAGTTCTCCAGCCAGCAAGTTGGGCCTGGTTGTTGGCTGAGAGCCTCGGTTTTTCTCTCTGCTTAGGTTCCTATTTACACAGGCTTCTCCACAGGGCTACTAGAGCATCGTCACCATAGCAGCTGTCTTATAACAGAGTGTTCCAAGAGACAAAAAATGGAAGCTGCCAGATTGCCCTGGGTCTGGAAACTGTCAGGGCGTCACTTGTGCCATATTCAGTTGGTCTAAGAATTACAGAGCCTGCCTCGATTCAAAGGGAGAGGATAGAAAGGACTGAAAGAATCAGTGGTCATCTTTAATACGCAACAGGACAGGGTTGGGATTTTTTCTTCCCCTTGAGTCTGTGAAGGCATTACTTAAAAAAATCAGGCATATATAATTGAACTACAGCTACTTGGAGTATAAGCTCAGAAAGTTTCAGATAATAAGTACAACTACTATTTTTCTGCTGTTATCCTTGTACCTAAGGATGCCATCCTAATCCCCAGATCTCCACAACTATACCTACATAGTTGAAGGCCAAGCTAAAATGTATCCCTCTCTTTCTGGTGCATCCAGCAAAAGTAATATCATGAATTATGAGCTCTCTGAGAACAGGGATCATATCTGTCTTGTTTACTGTTGCAGTGAATAAGTACAGTTGCAGATACTCAAGAGTAATTCTCTCAATGGCAGTATACTTATAAAACTGAATTTTCACCAGCTACACACCCCCTCCCCCCAAACTCCTTATTATCTGTAAAAAGCTTGTTTGGTTACCTGTCTTCAGTAAAGATTGTGCTTGCATATTTGCTGTCATTGCATATTCTGCTTAATTAAGTTCTGTTGATATTGCAGTTTCTGTGTGTTCTTACATCTTAGATGCAATCTGAGAGACTAGGAAGGCCTTTTAAAAATAAAACAATTCAGATTGCAGAGAAAGTGTAAGTCATGGACAGTTAATTAAAGGGGAACATAGAATGCTATTTAGATTTTAGTTGATGGTGCCAATCTTCAGCGTAAAGTCACAAGTGGAGAGAAGTTTAGTAAGGAAAAAATGTTGGGCTTGGAATACATTGTTTAGTCTTCAAAGCACTTTACTTTTTGTGAAATATGTTTTAGACATTCAGCAAATATTGAATACTTAATGTATCAGGCAGTAAAGATATAAGTTCATTCTTAAAATGTTCATGTTCAAGCTAAATACAAAAAAAAAAAGTTCTTAAACAGAAAACTTTTTCCCTCATACTTTTTAATTAACAAGACATATAGGAGTTGCATTAATGGGCATGCTTATGATTGATCATCCAGCAGTGTCATTAGAAATACATTTTATTCATGTGCAGGAATCTTTTGGTTGTCATGGGGAACCTTGAACACAGAAAAGAACTTTTTGTTGATAAGGTAATTCAACACACTTGACAATTAGCTTAATATGGTTTAATACCATTTGTGGGAGAAGATGAATCAGCCAGGCTCTTTATGTCAAGAATATGAAGTTTCTCTGACTCCACTAACTTAATATGAGCTACAGAGACTGCAGTGAAAAGTGAAATATCCAAGTACACCAGCTTATTTCACACAGTGGAACCATGCTGTCCTCTGGCACCCTGCACCTTACCCAACAGTCATCAACCAGATACAGGCTCCTGGCTGCAAGGAGGATTTGCTGGGAATGAGTAAATGTGTCAGCATAGTCCCTCCCTTCTAATGGAAAAGCAACCTCAAGAGCAAATCCTATTAATGGGTGGATCAGTATCGTCTACTTGTCAAAAACATTCCATGAATTATGAATCAAAATTTTATTTATGGTGGCATTGCACACATTAAGAGATTAGGATTTTTGTTAGCATAATTTATTAGCTGGAAAAGTTGAGAAGGTTCTCTGGACTCATTTTTGTAGGTGGAACCTAAGTGATCTGGATCATTGCCCACCAGCGAAATTGCTGGGCATGGCGGACAAAGAAAATGTTCCTTCTAATGATTTTTTATGAGCTGAGTAGCTATTGTTCCCAGCTGAGTGCTCTTTTCCTCTTTTTATTGTTGCTGAGCGAAAGAATTTATAAAAAGCTCTTTCTTTTGTGTTAAAAACCCTGCTCAACTGAAATGCAAGTTCATTAAGTAATGTTCATTTCTCTTCCTGCCATAATAACCCTTTCCCTCTCTGTTCGATTCAACAGTGTCTAGCAGCACTGGTCAAAATTTTAAGTCTGAACAGACTATATTACATACATGTAGAGAAATAGATATTCAATCTTCAGCTTTAAGGGGGAGCTTAATTTCACATGAGTAGAATATGATCACTTAGGCTAGATGTTGGCCATAAATTTCAAATTAGTATCTCAACTTAGCGGGGGGAATCAACAGTGGCAAACTTCAATTATGACAGGATAAAAATCACATAGAGATAGTTCAATATGGACATCTAAACTATAATGCTAAATGCCAATAATTAGAATAAGTTCATTTTAAGAAAAGCCATAATATTAGCTAACATTTGTTTAGTACCTGTGCCAAACATTTTGCCTATGTTACCTTAATTTTCATAGCTAGCCTAAGAGGTACTATTATGTATCCCCATTTTACAGGTTAACAAACAGGCTCAGAGGAGTTTAGGATCTTTTCCAAGATTACATAGCCAGTAAGTAATGGGACTAAGATCCAAATTCAGACTCTGAAACACATACTCTTTATATTATATTGCACTTGTCCTAAAAATGTGGGAATCAGAATGAAGGGACTTGTATGACTTTTGGCTCATTCTTTGATGCACGTGGCCTGGAGTTATAAAGGATCCAGTGTCATTGTGCATCATGAGCAAGGAGTACCTAATCTCTTTAATTCTTCCCTGGAAGCTTATGACGTCCATCCAAGTGCACATAGCAAAAGTTCTGTTGTAAACTTTAGCAGAGTGAGTTTCTCTGACTCAGAGTGATGATGGAGGAAGCTTTGATGAGATTTTATCTGAAATGTTCATGGACAAGAGCTTTCAAGGAGAACATCCAGAGCAAGGTTCCAGAGACAGCTCATGAAAGTGAAGCAGCAAGACCTTGCATGAGAAATGAAGAGAGAGCTCAATGTATTAAAGATGAAAACGAGAAGACCGAATTTATTGAAAGGAGCAGAGAGGCAATGAAAACAAGGCGACTGAAATGAGGTAACTTGCCGCAATTGAAAGGGAAATTTCAGTACTTTTGTAGAATTTAAAAAAATTGTTTTCTGCTCTTTATTTTCAATTTTGAACAGGGTTATTTGTTCATGCCATACTTATTTGCCAAATTCCGAAATTCTATCTATATAGTTTTACAGTTGTCTGGTGGAATCAATGGAACTTTAGTTACCAGTCTAAGAATGCATCTTTGAGATTGTCCAGTTAATTCTCTATTTCTGGTAGCTGTAATAAATGTTGAAAAGGTTTCTAACTCCTGGAGAAAGTTTCTAACTCCTTATGACTCCTTATGACTAATATTCATAACAGACTTGTGAGTTCCTTGAACACGGATACACCTGTATTCAAAAGAGTGTATTCCAAAGCTAACTCAGTGATCTTTCCATTTATCTATTGGATTAGCGGTATCTTTGCTCTTTCCTTCTGTAAATGTGAATAGTTAAGGGTTGACTGCAGAAGTGTTTACACTTTGGCTTCCATGCCTCTGGAATGTTTGTGCTTTGGTGGTGAGATGTGAGACTATATTTGTATAGTCTGCATCTCTCAGGCTGCCCCAGAATGTTGTATAGTGCAGTGCCGAAGAAAGCAGCAGGTACACACAGAAATGGAGCCTTCCCTGGTTAACCCTGCTTGGATCTGAGTTACACTCTGTTTCTTGACTTCTTGGGACTTAGGTAATCAGTTTGCCTTATACTGTATCCCATTTTGTACTCGCTTACATACTACATTCTTGTTTGGGCTTTCCTTTCTTTCTTGTAAGCAGATATTTTTTTAAAGCCAGTATGTGAAAATACGGATACACTACAATTAAATAAAATGCTGTTGTGTTTGTTTTGCTTTAAAATTGTAAAGGATAAGCAATAAGATAGTTTTATCTACGTGGTTTTCCCAGTGCAGTTAAAATAAAACCTAACCTGCCAAAATTGAATTTACACTCAATTTTTCTGTTGTATAACTCTTGAAGAACACCTCATGTGTTATGTAACTTCATCTACATTGTGTACTCTTTTATTTATTAAAAGTCAATGTTAATCTTTCATTTTTTCTACACTTCCCTTTACTTCCTCATGAGATGCTCAGCCCAGTTGTCCCTCAGGACACAGTATCGATTGGTTCACTTTTAAAAGCAATTATTAGAAACCCAAATCATAGACATGTGAATTTTCTCAGAAGCCATTGTTGAAACTTGGATTTTTACCTCTCATACCAAAATAAAGAAGGGAAAAAACAGAAATCAGCCTAACAATACCTTTAAATTGATTTTTATATTTATCTTGTAATGCAAATACCAAAGAAAAGTACCCAGTTCCTTGGTTTATTTACTTATATCTTGCCTCTGTTATCTTCGTAACAATTTTTGGCCTTAGCACTTTTGACTGCATGAAGAACTCTAAACATAGGCAATGGTAATAGAAATGCTGACACATCTGAACCGTCGGCCCCGGAATATATTATTGAATATGACTGCACAAATGCCTGGGAACCTATACTTAGCGTGAAGAATAAGGCCACTGTTTTCAACTTCCAGCAGGAGGAGAGTACAGACAGATGTGCCCTCTGTTTCCCGTCTCTGGCTCTTCCATTGTCTTTCCCTGGCTCTTGTGTGTGTGTGTATGCAGGCAGGCACACACACGTACAAACACATCCTGCCCCATGGAGTGGTCACATCTTAATATCTACTGAGGCCAGTTAGACATTCTGTGGGCCGAGTATGTGTTGCAGTTGCTTAACTGGCCTAGAGGTCTTACGATGTCATGGGCACCATCAAGTGATCTGTTTTCAAATCTGTAGAAGGAGGAGGACTGGTAGTGTTGGGCTTACATAACATAAAGGAGCTTGGATTTGTTTTGTCAGGAGATGAATGTGTTTTTCACAGCAGTCTGGTGAATTAAGAACAATACACAGAATCCCACAGCGAGCGTGTTCTATTTGACTCTGTTGATGGGATTTATGTATGGAACAACAATTTTCTGTATAGACATAATTGAATACATATTACCATGATCTGAAACCATGCAAGAATATGTACGGTGTGTGGGAAACCTGAAAACAGACACAACTGATGAAATTATTAGTTTATGTTTTTTACTCAAAATATTTGTGAAGCAGCTATTCCCTACATACGCTCTACGTAGAAATGCAGAGACAAGTAGATGATTGTAATGTGTCACCATCTCTTTTTTGGACTGAACTTTTTTTTTTGTAAGATGGAGTTTCGCTCTTGTTGCTCAGGCTGGAGTGCAATGGCACAATCTTGGCTCACCGCAACCACCACTTCCTGGGTTCAAGCGATTCTCCTGCCTCAGCCTCCCGAGTAGCTGGGATTACATGGACTGAATTTTTAATAGAGCAAGAATGCCAAAAGGGAAGTCCCTCAGATCTGGTGTGTGGCTCAGTAATGCCCTCAGCTCCATGCAGCTTCTTCCCTTAGGGCTCTGAGTAAAGTCTCTGGGTGTCAGAAGGTATGAGGGTCTCTTGTATTTAATAATATCAAGGGAGTACAGTGTTCTCCCTCAAAGCCTGGCCAGCAGTTACTCCTGGAGAAAGAAGAACAATCTGGCTAACAAATGTGTCACCCACGTAAACTGACCAGAAATATCTGGAGCCGTGAACACCTAGTTAGTGGGGTCAACAACAGGCCAGGCAGTAATTGCTCAGTGCCTCGTGCACTAGCAGCAGTGGGAATTGCCGTAGTGTAAATTGGTTTTAGGGGCCAAATTGATCAACCAAAAGAGGCTCAGAGATTTTTGGTGTTCGGGTTACTGACAAGGGTTCCGACTTTCTGGATCACGTGATGAAATGCATGGCAGTTGACTCTGCTCTCCTCTAGGTTTTCTGTCTCCCTTCCAACCCCCATCAGCAACCATTTCTCGTTCTTGAGGCTGCTTAGCCTAAGAACTTTTGGTCTTTGCTGTCTGGGAGTTACAAATCCACAATGGCAGTGAAAGCTTTTCTTTCTCCCTCCTCCGTCCTTTCCTACTTTTGGCCTTTTTTCGCTTTTGCAGCAGTTACACTTGCATCCATCTGCTAGACACCCACAACATCAGGGCGCTGGGGCGTGGTTCCTGCTGGGCAGTCAAGGAGCTCTGGGTCCGTGACAGAACTGAGGCAGCTTCCCCCAAGTTGCCTCACCTTGTTTTCCCCTTCTGAAATATCACCCACTTACCTGCCTACAGAGAGAGACAGAGCATAGGGAGTAACAAGAAGAAATGCACAGCATGTTCTGGACTCCTCAAAGAGAAGTGTTTGTTCAAGGCATTATTAATATTTTTGCAAGGCACAGTAACATTGATTTTTTCATCCAAGAAGCATTTTGCATTTGCACAGAGTAGTCACTAGAGTGTTGAACCATTTTCTTTGGTACATGGAGGAAGTGGCTCATCCTCGGCCTAAGAGCACCAAATTTGACTTGGTATTTTTTATTTCCAGTTCCAGGCGTGAATCTTTACTCCATTTTGCAAGTAGCTGGAAAATCTTCTGTTTAAATCCACGTTGGGTAATACTGCATCATTTTAAGTTTTCTATCTGGAGCTCGGTATAGGAGTTCACCAATGCCAAGCACGGACTCTGTGCATAGAATGCCTTGTATAGGCTCCATGCTGCAAGCCTCCCACACTGATGGATTTAATTTTTTTTAACATCCCAGCCAATCAGGTGTCTGACTATAACTTGAAGCCAATTAGTATTTTTCACAGAGCCAGGTGCAAAGCTGCCAGGTAACATCTGCAAGTGACTTGCATTGCTCTAATGGGATCTGCATATGTTCAGCTCTATATGAAGATGTCTTTCACTTGACATGAAGTCATCTTTGGTCTTGTTCTCCCTCGACTCCATTAAGCAGACACACCTACATGTGTTGCCAATTTGATCCACTTTCAAAGGAGGATTGTGCCTAGTGTTTCTTTTCATGATCTAATATTTATGCTGATGCCTCTTGGAAAACTGTATCTACCAATCCAAAGTGCTTTGAGAAGGGAGGGGAGGGGGTATGGCAACACATCTCTCGTTACCATCAAGGCATTTGCTGATAATATGTGGTCTAACCTAAATTATCCAGTAAAGATTTACTTGAGGACTTTGTAAATTTCTTTTAAAAAATAAATCTGATGGAGGCAATTTTTTTTCCCTCAAAGACACAATATATCTGAGTTCCTGTAACTTTGAGTCTCCTAGAATCTATGTGACTATGAATGACTATGTGACTATGAATTCAGTGACTATGAATCTAGAGCTATGTGACTCTAGGCAGGACAGCCTTTGCTGAGCCACTTGCATTAGGTGCTCACTGGTGGCCATAGGACCTGTAGAAGGAGCACACGTTTCCAAGTCACACTGACCTAAGTTTGAATCCCCGACCCACTCTGTTAGCACAGTCATCTTGTGGAAGTTTTGTAACCTCTCTTTTGATTTCCTGACCCATAAAATGGGTATGATAATACATACCTCAGAGTTTAATGATTTCATAGATACAGACATGCCTGCTTAGTGCCTGTACATGATAGCTTTTCAAAAACTGCTCATTTTCAGTGCCTATCTTTTTGTCTCCACTGCTTTTATTTTATTTCAAGTACTGTACAAATATTCCAAGTGAATTTTTAAAAGAATGGGTAACTACCAGTATTTCCAACATCTTAACCTCAACTATATTCTTTTTTTCTGGGGTCTCTTCTAGTATATATTCACATAAAGCCTTAGGAATTGATCTTATAGGAAATGCCTGTAGACAAATATGCTCATCTCTAGATTGGAAATTGAACCAAAGTATTTTACGACAACACTGGAATGCAGTTTGAATATTTTTATTAAAGTAAATAACTGACTATCAATACTTGTGGCTAAATAAGAATACATGTTTAACAGCTGAAAACTTTATCCAAGAGCATTTAGAGAAAAAAAATAAACAGTCCTTTGGCCAGGTTTGTGGCAAAGCAAGGTATGATAATATTAATAGCTGTTCATTACTGAGTGCCTGATATTTGTGTCAAACATTCTTTATATTATTTCTTTCATCCTTACAACACCCAGTTAGCTATGAGTCTGTTTTCAAATGCATAACAAAAAAAATTTTCACAGGAAGCCAAATACTTTAAAACAGTACTTTTTATAAAACTGAAAAACATTTGTGATATAGTGATGTATATGGCTTATTATTAATGCATTAAATATCAAGATTTATTTCACAAAGAAGGGGTTCAAGAGCATAAGTACTTTTCATAGAACCACATGGTCAGGAAGGGGTAGGATTGGATCTGCTCCCATGTCTTCTACCCCCATAGTCTCCTCTTTCCCCCTTATCCTGCTGCCTTAAGACTCTTAGGGAGCTTAAGACTCAGCCTAAGTTCCGGAAAACTTCTCTCCTGGCTTAAAGTGAATGCTGGGTAATTTATTTAGTCTGCTCGGGGTAGTCATTCATTCCAACATGATTGTAGTGCAAGCACCTCCCTTCCTTTCAGAACATTTGTCACTTGTCATGTTGCATTTAGGACGCCAGAGGAGGCATCCAGTGAAATGAACAGGAGGCACTTTTGTGACAAATAGACTTCAGAAGCCAAAGCTGGAGCTGGAAAAGACCTTGCAGATCTTCAAGCCTCCTTGAGGTGCAGCCTGATGGATTTCCAGATCCGTGACGTTTTCTAAACACTTGATCACAGCAAAAAGAATAAAGACTGATTTAAAAGGAAGACACCGGGCCTAGGTGTAAGAGAGAATGTTGCCGTTTTTATGTCCTCTTCACAGGGAAATAGCAGATTTCATGAACTCAGACTTTGGAGAAAGGCTAATGTGGATTTAAATTCCAGGTCATATACTTACTTATTGTGCAGCTTTCGACAATTTACTGTAAAATAGAAGTATATCACCTACTTCACAGGATTGCTGTGAGAATGAAATAAAGTGGTGCGTATCACACACTGAACATAGTACCTGACACATGGCTGGCGCTCCGTAAATGTGTGCACAATTCAATTCCTTTCACTAAACCAGTGATCCTCTGCTTTGCCTGTTTCTTACAATCCCCTGTGTAGCTTTTACAAGTTCTAATGCCCAGGCAGCACCCCAGACCATCAGACTTTCTGGGGTGGGAGCCAGGCAACAGTATTTCTCCATATCCAGCCAACGTTGAGCATCCCTGGACTAGATGCAGGCTGAGTGAGGCCCAGGTACAGAGCCTCACCTGTCTGCAAGGGCTCTGCGGGAACACAGCTCAGGGAGGCAGCAGGGGTCAGGGCCTGGGACAGCGTGGAAGGGACCTCTCAGCTCACTCCAAGAGCTGCAGGCAAGGCCATCCCCAGGGCCTAACTGAGGGCAAATCACTCTGAGGGCTTTTCTTCTGCCACAGCACTTTTATCCAAGTGAAACAGAACAAAAGGGCAGCCTGGAGAAGGATTATGATCAAAGCCGGCAGCTTAAAGAGCGACGGTAAGGAAAGGGGGAAGCAGACAGTCCAACGGGGTGGTAAGAACAAGCCTGCACCAGCACATCTGACTGCGAAGGCTCTCTGACTGTCAGTGCAACTGTCCAAAGTGATCGTCTCTTTCACCCGCTCAGAAGTCAAGGACTGGGTGACTCATTGCTTTGAATAGAGTTGCCCCGAATCATGACTGGGAAGTTCGGTGTGGTCCCAGGGTCAGCAGCACAGCATCATCAGAGAGCTGGTCAGAAGTGCAGAATTTCAGGCCCTGCCGTGGGCCTGCTGAGTCAGAACCTCGAGTGGTGGAGCCTAGGAATATGCATGTTAGCAAATTCACAAGTGAGCATGATTGAGAAGCACGGCTGTGTATAGTGAAAACAGAGCAAACTTTAGGCGGCAAACAGCACTTCTGAGTTTGAGCCCTGGCTCTTTCACTTACTGTGTGATCTTTGAAAGGTTGCTTAACTTCTCTGAACTCCCGTTTCCTCATTTGTAAATTGGGGATAGAAAGATTTACCTTAATAATGGACATCCAAGGAAATTGTGAATGAAATAGAGGGGGGTCTTCGGGTTTGGATTGGGGAAAAAAAAATCACTTTTGTTTTTCACAAATTTCTAACTAAAATTTAGCATTTTCTTTGATGATGAATGTCAGCAACATTTGTTAGCAGCCTGTGACTTTGTCACCAGAACAAACCACACATACTTCTATATTACATTACAGTTCTTACAGATAACTTCAAATATCATTTGTATTCATCCAGTTCAAAATTACAGTTGCTTTTAGACTTGCTGCTAGATATTTAATGCATTAGTAATGAGGCACTTACACCATGATATCACACATGTTTTTTTTCATTTTATAAAAACTGCATTTTAAATTAATTGGTTTCCTTTATAATTTTTTTATATGCAGTTGAAAACATTATTTGACGAGAGGTCCATAGACTCATGGCACAAAACACTTTTAAAAGCCCTCCCTGCCTGGAAAGTTGTTGTGATGATTTAGTGATGGAATCAAATGTGTCCAACGCTTTATAGAGACTCAAATAACAGTGCCCTGATTGTCCTCCCCAACATTGTCATGTCTTGCTTTGTCCTAAGCCTGGGCCAAAGATTCTCTAGACTTTCCTGGGGGTATGTCAGAATACCCACTGTCTGGTCAACTTTCCCGGCAGGCATTTCTCTCGCTAATCCTGGTTTTACGGAATGAGAGCTGTTGTGTGTTGAGTGGCTGCTCTTTGCCCCAGTGGTGAAGTGTGCTGTCTTGAATCACACAGCCAGTAAGTGGGAAAGCTGGCGGGTAGTCTCCACACTGCCATTTATATACCTGGGTGGAGCTAAGTCCAGATGTTGGGGGACAGGCTAAGGACTCCTGCATCCTCCTAGTTCAAGA
Organism: Theropithecus gelada; assembly: GCF_003255815.1. Classification (NCBI taxonomy): domain Eukaryota; kingdom Metazoa; phylum Chordata; class Mammalia; order Primates; family Cercopithecidae; genus Theropithecus; species Theropithecus gelada. The sequence goes on from NC_037685.1 coordinate 74,231,993, forward strand.
AGATGACAGAAGGGCTATCTGTGAAATCATGAAGCACCTGCACTCTCTTAGTTCTTGTACATTCAGTAAGCATTACTTAAGCACTTACTATGTGCCTGGCCCTTTGCTAGTCACTAGGATACGCAGCTGGGTAGGCCATGAGCCTTGGCTCTAAGAAGACTATAGGCCCTGGGAGCAGAGAAGGGTATCCCCTAACCCAGTGGGGCAAGAGGTGGGGACTAAAAGGAGGTTCCCCTGAGCAGATAATTTGTCAAATTAGCTGGGTGCTGTAGTGCCCAGGTGTTTGGTCAAACATTATTCTGGATGTTTCTGTGGGATGTTTTTGGATGAGATTCACATTCTAATGGGAGGACTTCAAGTAAAGCAGATTGCCTGCCATAATGTGGGTGGGCCTTATCCAGTCAGTCAAAGACTTTCATAGAACAAATACTGACCTCCTTCAAGCGAGAATGCATACTGCTAGCAGACAGCCTCTGACTTCAGCTGCCGCATGACTTCTTCCCTGGGTCTCCAGCCTGGTGACCCACCTGGCAGATTTTCAACTTGCCAGCCTCTATAACCTCCTGAGCAGATCTCTTAAAATGGATTTCCCCTTCTATCCGCACCTCCCATTGATTCTGTTTCTCTGGAGTGCCCTAATACAAAGTCCAACTGGCTATATTCATTTGTGATTATGCTCCTGTGTGCTTTACTTTTTATTTGATTATGTCTCATTACACAGCTCCTGTCCTGGGACTCCGGGCCCCTGAGGGATTTTCATTTTATTACATAGACCCCTTATGACAATGTTATATCTGGGCTAATGTAACCAGTGGTGTTTCATTGGGCATGAACCATTTGGGGTGCACTGGGAAGCATGAGTGTAGGAGGGAAAAGGAAAGACATTTATTGCTGCCTACTGAGTGCCAGGCACTGTGCATTTTACACTCATTTCAACCTCTAACGCTCGGTGTACAACAAGGTACACAGAATTATTCCCATTGCACAGACAAAGAAACTGAAGTCTGGAAAGGGTAAGTGACGCGTCTGAGCACACCCAGCTAATAAGAAGAGTCAAAGATGGCACCCCAATCTCAGTATCTGCCTGACGCCCAAGACACCCGAGACCAGGCTCTTTAAAATATAAAATGCTGTTTCACACAAAAGGTGCCAGGCCCGGGGAAGAGGAGCCCCTTCTCAGGACAGCCGTGGCTCCATAGCCCAGTAAAGCTTCCCACCACCAAGGGGCCCTGCAGCCACACCACCCCCTCCCATGAGAGATCCTCTGCACCTTGCTTGAAGCTCATCAGGAAGGTCACCAAATTGTAAACTAAAGGAACCCTTCAGTCTCAGGAGGATCTTTGAAACACTACACCTCAATCCTTGGCCCCAGAGCCTAGGTTCCACCCAGGGCTCCAGGGCCTCAGGCATTTGGCCCATCAAGTGCTGCTTGACTCCTCTGTATCTCACCCCACTGTGACCCTGCCATTTTGCTCGCCTGATGAGGATATCCGTCAGGCAGCATTGCAGCTGTTGTGCAGCCCGGGAGATTGCATCTATTGCTTGTTTCCTTATCTGTGTGCTCTTTCATTCTATCAGACAAGGAAATTAAATTGGTCTGGCACCATTTGCTCTCTAGAAAGCTACTTTGGCTGCTAAATCCACCAAAGGGGGTGGATTTATTTGGGTGTTTCTTTCCTAAGTGAGTGAACAGGCCTTTTCAGAGCCGCCCACAATTAACTGAAAGGCCTGAGCTGCTGTGCCAGGCCCACCTGTCGTGGGGATGGAAGCCAAATGGGGCAGATGGGATCGAAGTGGGGCCAGAAAATAGCCTCTTAATTTAGCACCAGAGTCCTCTCCCACTCTGCTCCAGCCCCCCTACAACTGGAAAAATGTGGAAGGCACAAATGTGAGTCAGAGAAAACCATCCAGGAACCTGGGTGTTAAAACCCCACCTCCAGACTGCAGCAGGGAATGTTAGGAAAAAAGGGCTGAAAACCAAACGTCAATATTGGTTTTGCTCCTGATGCTTGGAAGGGTCTCCCTTGCCTTGTCCTCTTCATGAATGAACATTCACCTCTTCAGCCTCCAAAGGGGGCCCTCGCAGTTTTCCACAGCCTCAGAGTCCCCATCTCTCCAGGCAGAGAGCCCACTGGCCCATCTGCATCTCCGGCATGTTGAAATGACCTGTTGGCATACTTATGGGCTGATACTATTATGTTTTGTTTGTTTGTTTGTTTGTTTGTTTGTTTGTTTGTTTTGACTTGCCCCAGAAAGGAGCTGAGGTGGATTACAAACCTATAACTGAACTTTAAAATACATCACTCACTTGAAAGTTGGTGCCAAGATCAGGGCAAAAGGAAATACGAAAAATGTATGTAAAATATCTACTCTGGGGTCTTCTTGGTGGGCCATGGCTTTAGCCCTCAGCTTTCCAGCAGCCAACCCGAAGCTGGTGCCTATCAGTTCCTTGATTCACACTGTTCACAGCTGGTCAGGCAAGGCATGACTTTTCCAGTTCTGAGGCCTAAGAGCAACTTCACTCATCGTTTCTCATAAAAAGGACCCTGTGCAGGGTCATGAACAATGTCCTCAACATGTCATGGACATTGTTCTTAGGATAGACGTATGTTTCACGGGGCTGTGTCATATAACATCCTTTCTGTCCACCTATGGCACCACATCACCATGCCCTTTGGGAAGGGCAGTTCCACAGGGTGGCCAATACAATGGGCCTTGGCTCTAGTTTCCTGTTAGCCTGCCTACATTCACAATAGGCTTTCCGGAATCTAGAGGATTCAGGATGCAGTTCTCGCTTGCCTCAATGGAGATTTGAATGAGTTTATGCAGTAGTCATGAATGAATATTCATTCGCACCATCGCTGAGCATCTGAGCCCGCTCCTTGGCTTTGTGGAATTCCCTGAGCTAAGGCAGATCTTGCCTCCCATTATAGAGGCTGAAAGTGGCAGCTACTTGCTTTTCTAGCCTCCTTTGCAGCTAGCAGGTGGCCAGATGGCTCAGTCACCACCAAACAGACACATCGCCCCCGAGTTATAACCATGACAAGGGTGCTGGCAGTGGCTGCAGAAGGATAATCTTTTTAGGGCAGCACGTGCAGCAGCACAGTAAATGGGGGCATCCAGTGACTGGAGCTAGCAGTATCAGCAATGGAGACTGTGACCTCCTCACTTGACCCAAGCCACTGTCCAGTCCGTAGGAGCCTGAACTTAGTTCTTCTGCCCTCCTGCTGAATATGTGATCCTCTCGATGTCCTTGTAATGAGTGTATATCCTGCTTAAATCAGCCTGAGTTGGCTTGGTTGCAAGAAAAAAACCTGCTTGATGCAAGCAGCTGTTTTTCTCTGCCCCCTGCCCACCTACATGCAAGGCATAGGGAAGTCAAACTGCTGTGGAAACCAAGGATGCATATATGCATAAGGACACAAGCCGGGTCTTCTCAAAGAGTTCCTGTTATAGATAGATGGATAGAAACTTGTGGGCCCTGCCTGCAGCACAGACTCAGGGGCAGAAAGACTGTCCCAGAGCTGGCTAGCCCGGAATCCACAGTCTAGATTTATACTGTCCAATATGGTAGCCAGTAGTCACATGTTACTGTTTACATATGATTTTTAATTAGTTAGCATTTAGTACTATGGAGAACAGTTTGGAGGTTCCTCAAAACAATACAACTTGGGCTACCATAGGATCCAGCAATCCCACTGCTGGGTATATACTCACAAGAAAGGAAATCAGTGTGTAGAAGAGATATCTGCACTCCTATGTTTGTTGCAACAGTGTTTACAATGGCTAAGATTTGGGAGCAACCTAAGCATCCATCAACAGATGAATGGATAAGGAAAATATGGTACCTAGACCAGGCATGGTGGCTCACGCCTGTAATCCCAGCACTTTGGGAGGCCAAGACAGGTGGATCTCCTGAGGTAAGGAGTTCAAGACCAGCCTGGCCAACATGGTGAAACTCCATCTCTACTAAAAATACAAAAATTAGCTGGTCGTGGTGGCGGGTGCCTGTAATCCCAGCCAGTCAGGAGGCTGAGGCATGAGAATCGCTTGAGCGCAGGAGGTAGAGATTGCAGTGAGCTGAGATCACGCCACTGCACTCCAGCCTGGGGAATAGAGCAAGATTTTGTCTCCAGAAACAAAAAAAAAAAGAAAAAGAAAAAATATGGTACATATATTAATACTTAATGGAGTACTAATCAGCCATAAAAAAGAATGAGATCCTGTCGTTTGCAACAACATGGATGGAACTGGAGGACATTATGATTTTTTTTTTTTTGAGACGGGGTCTCGCTCTGTCACCCAGGCTGGAGTGAGTGGCCGGATCTCAGCTCACTGCAAGCTCCGCCTCCCGGGTTCACGCCATTCTCCTGCCTCAGCCTCCCGAGTAGCTGGGACTACAGGCGCCCGCCACCTCGCCCGGCTAGTTTTTTGTATTTTTTTAGTAGAGACGGGGTTTCACCGGGTTCGCCAGGATGGTCTCGATCTCCTGACCTGGTGATCCGCCCGTCTCGGCCTCCCAAAGTGCTGGGATTACAGGCTTGAGCCACCGCGCCCGGCCTGGAGGACATTATGTTAAGTGAAATCAGATAGGCACAGAAAGACAAACATCTCATGTTCTCACTTATTTGTGGGATCTAAAAATCGAAACAATTGAACTCATGGACATAGACATAGAGACTAAAAGGATGGTTACCAGAGGTTGGGAAGGGTAGTCAGGGGCTGGAGGCGGGGAGGTGGGTATAAAAAAGTAGAAAGAATGAATAAGACCTACTATTTGGTAGCACAACAGGGTGACTATAGTCAATAATAACTTAATTGTACATTTAAAAATAACTCTAGGAGTGTAACTGGAATGTTTGTAACTCAAAGGATAAATGCTTGAGGGGATGGATACCCCATTCTCCATGATGTGCTTATTTCACATTGCAGGCTTGTATGAAAACATCTCATGTACCCCATAAAGACATACACCTACTATGCACCCACAAAAATTAAAATATAATTAAACAATAACAATATTAAATTAAATTAGTTTAAATTAAATAGAATTAAAAATCTGTTTCCGCAGGCACATCAGCCACTTATGGATGCTTGGCAGTCACATGCACCTACAGACTACCATTATGTACAGGGCACATGGAGAACACGTCCAGCATCGCACAAGGTTCCATTGCACAGTGCTGGCCTAGAACCTTGACATTCCAGGCTGAGTGGCAGGATTTCTGCCTTTTTGAGTCACACCTAATGCTTCTGGTGGCTGATGAGGCTGGGAGTTCCCAAGCAATGAGGCAGCAGTTCCACCCTCCTGCATCCTGGTGGTCTGAAATCCGCATCAGCTGCCAGGACCACAGAGCACTGGGCCAAGGCTCCGGGAACCCTGTTTTCCCTGCTGCATCTTTGTCTGTGTCCCTTTTGCTGCTTGTTGTTGGCTGCTTCAGGGGGAAACAAAAGTAAAGACAACCTTGGGTCAAGTTCTCACCATCATTCTCATCATCCTGGAACCTGGACCAGGCTCTGCCTCCTGGGCTGGTGCAGAGGTCATCTCAGGTATGCAAATGAGTGTGTTATGCAAATAAGTGCTTTCTACAAATAAATGAGTCATGCAAATGAGATTTTGCATTCTCTGTCTCTCACACTGGGCTGAGCAGGGCCTTTGTACTTACTCCAGGACCCAGCACAGTGCTTGACACATCAAAGTACTCAGCAAACGTTCACTGGGTACACATGGATGTAACACAGATCCCAAGGGACGTGATGTACGACAATCATTTCCATGCAGAGTGTCTTCCTTTCAGTCCAAGGCAAGGGGGGGCGACACAGTAATAATGATGATGATGAGAGTGATGACATGTATGTGAAAAAATGAAAATATGGACTATGAGTTTATTATAAAAATGTAAAGAAATTGGTTACATGTGTAAAGAAATGTGGAGATATGGGCATATTTTTCTTTTAAAATTCCTTCAACATTGTTGTTACCCGTATCAGAGTAGTTAGGAATATGCTCTGACAGACATGGTCCTCCTCTGTGAAATGGCAGCTGTTACCTCATTTGGCTATGTAAGGACTAAATGAGATAATGCGTGAAAAAATTCAGCGCTGCCTTTGGCATATAATAAATGCTAAGTACAAGGGAGCAATTATTGTTATTTTTGCACTAGAAATCCGTGTGATAACAATAGAGCGGAGCGGGACTCTGGGCGTCCCTGTCATTTTGTGGCTGTTGCTTCCCTCCCCCCTGGAGTGGGGATGGAAAGCTCTGGGCCTGGGCGTGATTTCTGTATCCTGACAGCCCAGCCCTCTGCCCAGAGGGCAACTGGGCCAAGTCCCCACTGTGTGCTCCCAGCACGAGGGCGCTGCCAACCTTCTCATACTTTTTCATGCTCCCAGTTTAAGCCATGGGGGTTTGGAGGGATTTTTTTTTTTTTAATTTGAGATCTGTCATCCTTGCAAATGAGTTTGCCCTTTGCAGCAAATCCACACCAAACAGGGACACTCTCCAGTTTTCTTTCGGTTGCCTTTTCTCCTCCCTTCTGTTCAAGTCCTGCAGCTACTAATGAGGGCCTCTGTCAGCTCCCTGGGAGGACAGGAAGAGCTGCCTTCACTCTCCTCCCTCTCCCTCTGTCTCTCTCTCCCAAACACACACACAGAGACTCAGGAGAGCTGCCCTTCTCATCTGGTCCTCCTTTTCCTCCTCTCCCCCATCTTCTGCCCTTTATCTTGCTGTTCTCACACTTTCTTCCTCCATCTCTCCTGTGACTCTTTTTCTCCGAATCTCATCATCTCTTCTACTTCCTCTCGCATAATAAGTGTGATATAAGTATTTGCTATGATTATGATGTCTCCCTCATCTCTTTCTCTCTTTCCCTCTCTCTCTTCCTGTGTCTATCTTTGTAATCTTTCTGTCTCTCTTGGTAACTGGCTATTTCTGTCTCTCACTGGCTCTGTCTATCTCCCTCTCTGTATGTATTTCTCTGTCGTCATCTTTCTGTGTGCATCTATTTCTGTCCCTCTCCTCTCCCTCGTCTGTGGCTCTTTGGCTGGCTCTTCATGTCCCTTAAATCTTCTAAGCCCCTCTGAGGGCTGTGGTCTGAGCACAGGAAGTAATAAGGAGGAGTATGCCCCACCCCGACCCCAACCACCCCAAGTCCTCACCACAGTGCCTGAGAAGTGGATCCGCTTCCCCTTGGCCTGAGATAAAAATGCATCTCTCTTCTTACAGCCCCTTTTCCTACAGAGAAAATACTGTGTATGGGGTCCTGCCTGGAAAAACTTCTGGTTGAGGACGTCATTTTGCGATGCTTGCAACACAAACTCTCAAAAACCAAACGTCTTGAAACACAATCTTTGTGGCTGTTCAACTGACTTAGTCTACTGGTAGACACACAGAATAACGAAGAATAAGAAAGTTTATGGCGAAAGCATTGCATTTTATCTTCACCCTTTCATAATCTACTCTTTGATACTTTAGCCCACTCTTCTTTGATACTTTAGCCACACTATAGCCCAGTATAACTTTTCATAGTAGGAGAGGTGCCATTATTATGATCTCCATTTTTAAAAATGGGAACTGATACTCGTAAAGATGCAATGATTGGCTCCCTGTCAAGGAGTTATTTTCAGTGCCCCAGGGCACAGCACACTTATCCCCTAGGGACCATGAGCCCCTCTCGTGCCCGCCCACGCCCCTATCAGCTCTAGGACTCTGTGATTTCCGCCAGAAATCCCAAACATCTCCCACCAAACCTGCCCAAGAGAGAATCTGTGTGGCCTTTTCGTACATTGTGTCCTTTGTAAGGCATCGTTCCCACTGCACGTGCCCCCACCGTCTCCAGGCTGAACAGCTCAGAGACGTAATCATGTTCTCGGACTCAGGCCTTGGCAGCGAATCTTGCAGCCATGCAGCCAGAGCTGCAGCAGAAACTCTGGCGAGAGAAGCTCTCTGAGGGGTTGGTAGAATACATTACTCAAACACTTGGATTTCTGCAAAAGTAGTGACACTTAATTCCTGCTATGATATTGGGATAAACAAAATGTAATCTGTTGCATTGTCCTTGCCCATCCAAATCTTATCTTCTTTTTCCATCTAAGTAACTGGGGGAAAAAAAATTACAGAAACCTTCATATCATATTAGGATCCAATTTTAACCAGAATGCTGAAAATTTCATACTGAAGGCAAGTGCATAGTTGCCATAAATGCAGGCGAACTTCAAGGTGAAGGAACTCCCTTGTACAATCGCGAATGCAAATGTTTAAAGCTACTCAACAATTTTCCCCTTGCAGCTGCCCGTTTTATCTCTTGCAAAACTAGTAATGATACAAGCAGTTGATTATGGTTTACAATAGCAATAAACCTCTCAGAATTGGTTGTTTCCAAAATAAATAGCCATTCTGTTAAATGTTAAATAACAAGTCATAAACGGCTGAAAACAACCAATTTCTTGTGGATTATTGCCTGAATAAATTTCAGCAGGAACGGCAGATCATTAAGCTGTGAGCGTCACAGATCAAAACCATTGGATTAAAAAAAAAATCAATCCATTTACTTAAATCCATCCAAAGGAATTCCCATTTTACAAACCAAGTCACAGCACACGTTTTTACATCTTCTTTTGGGCTTTTCCTTTGCTAGTCATGGTTAGCTCAATTCTGGCCAAAATCCTTTCATTCTTTTTCGGAGATTAAGGCATAACTAACCTGGGTGGTTAAATTGGCTCATTCTGAAAGCATGCAGCTTTCCTCAGCTGCATTTTCTACAAGTCTCCGTCTACGGTGTTCCAATTGATAAAACACAGACCTGTCCACTAAGTTAAACATTTGAGTCAAGGCTCAGTGGCAAATATATTCAAACTGCAGCTCTAATAGAGGCTGTTCTGGTAAGAGAAGCCAACTTCATCGGGATGATTGACAGAAGATTCCTCGCCATAGCAACCAGGGTTATCTCTCTGGAATAACATTAACCTCCTTCATAACCAGTTTTTCATCCCTGAGTATAAAAGGCAGCTGCATGCATCTTGTATGATCCTTTATTTTTATTTTTGAATGAACAGTTAACACTTCTATAAAAATGGGACAAGATGCAGCAAAATCAAATTAATTTTGAATTCCTCTTGAAAAAAAGCATGGCAATGGATCTTGTAGGCAGAACAGTTAAAGAACAGGAAGGGTTCCTCTCTCTTCTGAGCATAGGGCAATAGCAGGGATATTTCTATTCATCTGCTGCCTCTGAAATAGCCTCCTGCATTGATCTGCTTTCTGCTGCTGTGGAGGGTGGGAAGGGGCAAAGAATTTGTTTCTTGTTTTGTTCCTGTCTTATTCTTTGTCCTCACAACTCCCAACACACACACACACACACACACACACACACACACAGTCTTAGAGGCTCTCAGGTGCAAAGCAATGAATGGTCTATGAGAAAATGGTGGGAAAATGCATATTCTTTCTGAAAAAAATACGCATTTTCCACCACTTTTTTTGGAAAGAAATTGCTAAATGGACCCCAAACCATCTCCTCTGACTTATATCTAATGTTTTGTGAAAGCTGTGGACATTGGTGCCTTGAAATGTCACTGAAGCATCTCACCAGCCCCTCACAGAGATGCTGTGCCATGCTCTGGACCTGACTTCTCATGCCAGTCTCTGCGAGTAGCAAGCATGGCACTCAAGCCACAAGGAATAAAAACTGTGACAAGGAAAGACAGATTGTCCACCTGGATGGACCACTGCCAAGTCATGTCCTTCCCTGCCTCATTCCATCTCGGATGTGTTTCCCATTGGCACCAACTTCATTGCAACTGCCACCTTGAAAGGTGGAGCCATCTTGGTTGAGGCTTCTGTGTCACTTAAGGTCACAATCTTGTTGCCCAAGGCCCTGGTTGTAACCTCAAAGAACGTCAGTCCTCTGCGGAGGAAAGAGGCTGAGCAGGGAAAAGGTGCCACCTGGGCCCAAGCAAGGGGAACCTGGGAACATGGCATTTACAAAGAGCAGGACAGCATGGGGCCTCAGAGGAGAAAGTGGCCACTCAGCAGAACCACTCGGGTGAATCTCTGGCCCGATCTCGATGTAAGCAGACAAACTAGCCAAAAGGCATGACCGGTGGATTTCAAAAGATGTTCTGTGAGAAATGTTGTTATTTCTGAGTTGGAAGTAGGAAGAACTCTTGGAGATCCCCACTGTATTACACAAATGTTGACAGCCTCCTTAGTTTCCTTCAAAACCACCTTATTTCCAGAGGTGCTGCCTCACACCCCTCACCCCACCAACAGCGTCACTGTCTTTGCCAAACTCTGGAACCGCCTGGAATCCAGCTGGGGCCCTGAGTCCGTGTGACCCTGTTACCAGAAAGCGGTCTCAATTCAGACCCCAAGAGAGGGTTCTTGGATCTTGCATAGGAAGGAATTTGGGGTGAGTTCATCGAGTAAAGTGAAAGCAAGTTTATTAGAGAAGTAAAGAAACAAAAGAATGGCTATTCCATAGGCAGAGCAGCAGCATGGGCTGCTTGACTGACTACACTATGGTTATTTCTTGATAATATGCTGAACAAGGGGTGGGTTATTCATGAATTTTCCAGGAAAGAGGTGGGTAATTCCTGGAACCGAGAGTTCCTCCACTTTGTAGACCATACAGAGTAACTTCCCAGTGTTGCCATGGCATTTGTAAACTGTCATGGCGCTGATGGGAGTGTCTTTTAGCACACGAATATAACAATGAATATATAATGAGCAGTGAGGATGACCAGAGGTCACTTCCGTCACTGTCTTGGGTTTGGTGGGTTTTGGCTGGCTTCTTTACTGCATCCTGTTTCGTTAGCAGGGGCTTTTTGACTCGTATCCTGTGACACTAGTCCTGCCGACCACCTATCTCCTCCTGTGACTAAGAATGCCTAACCTCCTGGGAATGCAGCCCAGCAGGTCTCATCCTCATTTTACCCAACTCCTATTCGAGATGCAGTCACTCTGCTTTGAACACTTCTGACAACCCCATCCCCACTGCTGAGCATCCCCATTCCGGGTCACCTTTCCACTCCAGGATTTGGACAAAATGCCGCAGCCATGGGCATGGGACCTGGCCTTCTGAGCAGCTCCTAAGGAACCAGATGATACCCAGAAATGCAGGGTGTTACCTCCCCGGAGTGTGACCCTGAACCCAGGTCACTGGAGGTGGAGAGTATGTCCTCCCTCCACCCTCAGGTGTGATTCATCCTGGCTAACCTTTTGCAGAAGTCCCACGAGCTGAGCGGACACACTCAGAGCAGCCTGTGTCTCTAGCCACTCACCAAGAAGCAGCATCTAGAGCAGCACCATTGCATCACCTTGATCCTCATCTTTTTTCCTTCCTCACGTCTCCAAGGTTACACCTCTCAAATAAAGCAGCCACACTCTAATCCTTGCCTCAGGCTCTGTATGGAGGACAGGGTTAGAAAAACTAGCTACACGAGTCACACTCAGAATTCCCCCCTCTGGCGAGCATTTTAGGCAAAGGAGTGGGTGGTGAAAATCATGGCCTTTCTCTATGAATCAATCCAAAGACTCTCCCCTTCGTTTGCTAAATGACCCCTGATGTTACAGCCACCTCCGGAAGCTGCAAGTTTCCTGAAAGCTGAGGTTGAGGAAGGGTTGGTTGGTTGGTTAATTGCTTTTAAGAAGCAGTATAATGGGCCTTATTACTTAATTGACAAAGGGCTTTACTGGTGGAAAATGAAGCCTCCTTGCCTCAAAGATGTTTGCAATTAGTTTTCTTTAAAACAGAAGAGAAATGTTCTTGAATAATCAAAAGAACAATAGCAATAGTAGCAACACCCCGAGTTACAAATGAACTGAGGAGACCTAAAGCCTCCCTTAAACACATACTTAGAGGGGCATTGCCTTTCCCCGTCCGGAGGAAAGAAAACTGATGCTCTTCCCCTGTCACTCAATGCCCTCCTCACAAAGTCTTGCTAACCTTGCCTCGTGTAAATATTTCATTATTTACCGGTGTGTTGGTTTATTCATGCACCTGCCCAGCATCCCGTGATCTCTCTGTTTGTGTGGAGCCTGCGTGTGACTAGTTGGTTGCAGCTGGAGCTAATGAGGCCCGAGCCTAGGTTCAATCCCCAAGGGGGCCAGTTAACTTCACCTGCTCCGTGGCTAGAGGCTGCACTCAACAGCTCTGAATGAAGCTTGTGTTGTATGTACTGGGCGAAGGGCAAACCAGTAGAGGGAAAGGAGGAGATGGTTCAACGTGTAGTCCCCACGTCTGCTGGAGAAACAGCCACTGCCCTTAGCACCTTCAACCCCTGCAAAGGTCAGCACTGTGTTTTTTGTTTTTTTTCCCCAAGATTGCTTCTTTTATCCTAAGGTTAGAGGACGTGGGCATGTATGTTTTCAAATTTCCCCTTTTTATTTAATCGGCAAGTATTACATCTTATGAGTTAAAGAGTAAGGCACACTTTTTTTGCCTCAGTTCCTTTGGGCATCCATTATTCATTTACTAGAACACACAGCCTATTGGAGAGGTGCATCTGTGGACATCAGAAAAAAACTAGGTGGAGTTACAGATGGTGGCATAATGTTTAGTGAAAATATTCAAGAAAAAAATTATTCACTCAACAAATATTGACTGCCTATTATGTCTCAGGCACTAGAGATACAATAGTGAACACAATAGATTTTAAAATTTCTGCTCTCTGGAGCTTAAATTCCAGGGGGAGAGGGTGGTACAATAGATAGTAAATAAGGAAAAGGTAGTAAAAAAATATGTGTTTTACATGACCATAAGTTTGAAGAAGAAGAATAGAGCAGGAAATGGACAGAGGTCACTAGGAAGGGTACTCCAACTATAATAGGATGGTCAAGGTAGACCTCAATGAAAAGTGATGTTAAGGCAAGGACCTGAAGTGAGGGAGAGCGAGCTGTGTAGCTAGCAGAGGGAAGAGCAGAGGTGAGAATGGCAAGGAGGGAGCATGTGTAGTGCGGCATGTTTGAGGAACAGCCAGGCAGGGGTGCAGTGTGGCTGAGGCAGAGGGAGTGAAGGGGAGGTGATGTTCCTGAACTGAACTGGTGTCTGCTTACCTGCTGCAATAAGGTCAAACATCCACACCGAGGTTCGCAGGGGGAGAAAGGAGGGCATTTAGTTGCAGGGCACCAGGTAACGTTGATTGGGCAGCTCATGCTTAAGACCTGACCCCTTGCAAAGGTTTGCAAGCAAGAGTTTTTAAAGGCAGGGGAAATTTTCAGGAAAACAAGTTAATACAGGCAAATTTAAATCAAGACATGGAGGTTGTATATTGGTTTGACCTAAAAAGGTGAGATACCTTGAAGCGGGGGCTTTACAGGTCTTAGGTGGGTTCACAGGTTCTCTGATTTGCAATTGGTTAAGGAAGAGAAGCTTTGTTTAAAAATCTGGGGTTAGCAGAAAAGAATGTTAGCTCTGGTTCACAGGTGTGACTTATTCCAGGCCCATCAGGAAGAAAGAAAGAACGAAGAGCAGCAGTCGGAGTTCAGTCCCCGGTTCCCCCTTATCCAAGGTCTGTGTGCCAGCAGATACATTTGGTGGGGGTCCAGGTTTTTGAAAAACAACTCGGGGACATACATCAAGAATTAATCTTTAGTTTCTCTAGGGAACCAAACATCCCGTGACTCTAACTTCCTTGGCTATTGTTTTAGGCTACTATTACCTTCTTGCTGATCAAATTGCTCATTTACTTCTCAGGGCCAGCTCGGTGCCTGCAATTTTCCTTGAAGGAACTTAAGATTTTTCATTTCCATGCTTGTGGTGGTGGTGAGGGGGGCACAGACCCCTAAGAGGGATCCCTGCTCCATCTCAGGATGGGAGATGCAGCCAAGAAAAAAGGGAGGAAGGAGAATCAGGTGGCGTCTACAGGCCCTTTTCTAAGGCTTTGACCTCTTTCTCAAAAAGTTAGAAAAGCCTTCATCAAAGATGTTGCTTCTTAGATCCCAGGGGCTGATTAGTGTTAACTCATTCATCTGCACTCCAGCTGAAGCAGGTGTTGCCAGACTGACCGTGTAATTTGCGAGATAATGTGTGTGTACCAGGCTGTGTTTTCAGACTTGAAGACAAAGTGGAGTTAGCATCTGCTCCTGCCCCTCCCTCACCCTTCCCATCCCCACGCACTCATACACACTACCGGCCTGGGAGTCATATGAGGCTTATATGGTTCCACCCTGGGGGCCCACACAAGGAATGGGATTAGTTTGCCCACCAGCCAAGCAGGTGGGGGCTCAGAACAGATAAAGGGTTGTGTCATTTCTTGAGCCGTAGTTACAGACATCGGCTCATGCTTGCTAAAGAAACAAAAGAAAATTAACCGGCAAGGCAACCCGAGGGCAATTGAATGAAGGCGAAAGCAAACACTTCCCGGGTTCCAAGCAGGAAGGAGCCACGTGGGGGCTACTTTGAGGGGCATGGAGGAAAAGGTAATTATAGAAGACTCTGAGGAGCAGATAAGATTTGAGTGGGTCTTGAAGCACAGGTGAGTGTGAATCTTCAAATGGGAGCGAGAGCATGACAAGTCATTGTCCCTTTGTGAGGGGTGGTAGGAATTTTTGGAAACGTTCGGAAGTCACGAAGAGGACCCTCTAGGCTAGAATGGAGTGGCTGTGTAGGAAAAGGGCTGGCAGAGAGTGAGGCAGATTGTGGAAGTCCCGGAATGCCAGCTGGAGAAGTTTGGACTTTTGCTGAGGGTGATTCTCTGCTTTGGATGGCAGGACTGTAGCAGACAGAACCATGTCTGTTCCCGTATGCGTATAAGTGTGTGTGTGGTAGTCTTGCCAGATATAAAATGCAAGAGAAACCCTGTTAAGTTTGGATTTCAGATTAACGACAAATAAGTTTTCAGTATAAGAATGTCCTGTGAAGCCAGGCACGGTGGTTCATGCCTGTAATCCCAGCACTTTGGGAGGCTAAGGCAGGTGGATCACTTGAGGTTGGGAGTTCGAGACCAGCCCGGCCAACATGGTGAAATCCCATCTCTACTAAAAATAGAATTAGCTGGGCATGGTGGCGGGAGCCTATAGTCCCAGCTGCTAGGGAGGCTGAGGCAGGAGAATCACTTGAACCCAGGAGACGGAGGTTGCAGTGAGCCAAGATTGCGCCATTGCACTCTAGCCTGGGAAACAAGAGGGAAACTCAGTCTGAAAAATATAAAAAAAAAAAAAGTCCTATGAAATATTTGGGACATAAATACAGGATGCCCAGGTAAATTTAAATTTCACATAAAGAATGTACAATTTATTTTATTTTAGTTTTTTGAGACAAGGCCTCTCTCTGTCACCCAGGCTGGAGTGCAGTGGCATGATCTCGGCTCACTGCAACCTCCACCTCCTGGGTTCAAGCTATTCTCTTGCCTCAGCCTCCTGAGTAGCTGGGACTACAGGTGCACACCACCACACCCAGCTAATTTTTGTATTTTTAGTAGAGATGGGGTTTCACTATGTTGGCCAGGCTGGTCTTGAACTCTTGACTTCAAGTGATCCGCCCACCTCAGCCTCCCAAAGTGCTGGGATTACAGGCGTGAGCCACCACACCCAGCCAAACTATGTGCAGTTTTTAAGTATAATTATGTCTTGCAATATTCGGGATGTCGTTATGCTAAAAAAAAATTCATTGCTCATATGAAATTCAAATTGAACTGGACATTCTGTATTTTTATTTGCTAAGTCTGGCCATCAGTATGTGATGCTGAATAAATGCTACTTATCAATCCTGTGAACTCCAGGGCAGAGTCCCCTCCTGTTACACGAACTAGCCTGGAGAGTTCTGCCACCAGAGAGCCAATTTCTCGGCCACCTTTGGGTGCTGGCTCAGCTCTGTGATGACCCCAGTTTATGAGTTACCTGTGAGAATATCTGGGCCCCCAGTTTTCTCAACAGTCAGCTCCAGATCCCCAATTCTGCCTCCCCAAATCAAGGAATAGGAGCCCTGGATTTTTCCAGCAGCAGCTGGAATCAATAAGCAGCCCTGACGGGTGGGGCGGGCTGGAACACAGCCTGCTACCTTGAGCCCTGCAGTATTGATCGCGCAGGCGGCTGTCCGTAAACCAAGCAGGCCTGCTGAAATGGGGTACTGTCGTCAGCCTTCACTTTCACAGGGATGACTCTTCAGATTTCTCTCAAAGCCTGCCGGGCTCAAAGGGAAAACCGGCAAGTTCTTTTTTTTCCCACTAATGTAATGCCTTGGGGAGCTGCTGCATTACATTCTTTTTTTCTTTTTTTAGTGCATAGTTGCGGGGGTGGAAGGCAGAAACCACAACAATCCTCTCTCTTTTGGGACTCTCTCTCTTAAATGTGGTCCGTCATTCAGTTTTAAGAACTGAAGCACAAACTATAAAAACTAAAAAAAGTCATTTTTTATCGAAAGCCTCAAATGTACTGGGCATGAGAGTGAGCAGTTTGTATGTCTTGTGGTGTTTTATCCTTCTGATGATTCTCTGAGATTGATATTTATTACTATTCCCATTTTACAGATTCAGAAATGGAGGCTCACCCAGGCTACGTAATTTGCTCAGGACTGTGCATCCCGCAGTGAGTCTGTGCTATGGTCCAAACCCAGGTCCGTTTGACTTCTAACACTACTGTCTGCTCAATGAGCCCAAGACGTTGCAGACACGGCTGGCTTGTCATCCTATTTGTCCTTTCAGATTCCTGAGTGATGAATGTCCTCTGAGAAACTGTCGCTAGTTGCTCTGAAAAAAGCCAGTACCTCACTCTGCCCTCAGCTGACTTTCTTCCCACCTGTGTGTTGTAGAACCTCCCTGTGGGGCTGTAAAAACACACCCACCTTTCTGTGTCCTCGTTAATCCACAAGGTCCTCCAGGGCAGTGGCAAACCTGTTTTTCTACCAAGTGTGCTCCTCTCTAGCTGCAGGGACTAGACTGTTGTTCAGCACACAAGCTCTGTAAGTATCTGCTCGTGGTTATTACTGTTTTGAAATCTCTTTTCCCATTTGTTTAGGGAACTTCAAGGATGCTGTCCTGTAACCGTGTTTCATTGTGATGCCGGTCTTCCGCATTCTTACCTATGTTTTTTACACTGAGTTTTGTATTTGCCTATCCTCATTGAGGACTCATCTGGCTGGTCCTTACCAATATTAATGGAAAGTTCTTCCATGGTTGAATGACTGAACAAGTGTGGTTGCCGTGATGACTGTATTTGTACAAATCCAAGTTGGTCTTCTCAGTGGTTCTTCCTATGATTTGGTGGAAGGGTATAGCGGTAAATGAACCCAATGGGTAGCCAAACTTCCTGCACTTGGGATCTCAAGGTCATTTTTTTTTTAATCACAGTGATAAAGGGCTTCTCTTGGTGACTCAAGAGAAAGAGGGTTGTCAATGAGAGAGGGTGAAAGATGACAGAGTGGCTCTGATCCTACCTTCTCACAAAAGCTTCTTAGAAAACTCAACCTACTTTTGAGAGGAGCACAGGTTCTCACAAAACCCCTTCCAGGAAATGGAGAGGCAAACTTTGCCGTGATTCTGCTTCCAGGAGTAAACATGTGATCCCACATGTACTCTGCCCCTTCAGGGATGAAAGAGCTATGAAGCTGATGGTTGATCCTCAGGGACAGACATTGGCTGAGAGGACTGGATGGATTTCAGGTCTGCCCACCTGAAGCCCAAATGCTAAGGAAGTCTCTAAATGGGGATTAGAGCATCTAAAATTTTTTTATCTTTATGCTCTTCTGTAGGTCTGAGGCCCTTCAGACTAACAGTGATCCCCCTGTCACATTAATTCTTCTCACATAGACTGTTTTTCTTATAGGTCCTATCTGGGGCAAAGACGACTATGACAGAAATCTCAGCTTGTTCTTGCTGACAGAGTTAAATTTGGTCTGTGTTTCCTCTGCACAAGAAGAAAGCCTGAACTGTGCTCAACAACTGTCTTGAGGGCACATCCAGAGCCGAGTTTGTCTCTCTCATGTTCCTCCTTTTATTGTTTTTGTTATTGTACATATTTCAGTGATGTCAGGATTTTTTTTTTTTTTTTTTTAAGCCTCCACCTTAGGGGAAGCTCAAGAAATGGTCTGTGTTAGCACTGGTGAGGCCCAGACAGTTTTATGCATATAAGCCTGGCTGTTTATTGATCCCTTGGAATGAGAAACCAATTGGAACATCCTGGCTGTGAGAAATATAACCCTTGACCAGCCAAAGTCATTTGTCTGCCTTCCCTGTTGAAAGAAGCACATTTAAAATTTCTCACCTGGGAGAAACTTCCTGGAAAGATTATTTCATGCAAAAGAATACACTTCTTGGACCTGAGTTGCAATTTAGATTAGAAAAAAATGACCTTGTTATGTCTGAGCATATATTTTTGTTAGAAGCCATTCTGAGAACAAGAGCATGTGGCCGGGTGCAGTGGCTCATGCCTGTAATCCCAGCACTTTGGGAGGCTGAGGTGGGTGGATCACTTGAGGTCAAGAGTTCGAGACCAGCCTGGCCAACATGGTGAAACCCTGTCTCTACCAAAAATACAAAAATTAGCCAGGCATGGTGGCACACACCTATAATCCCAGCTATTCAGGGGGCTGAGGCTGGAGAATCGCTGGAACTGGGAGGCAGAGGTTGCAGTGAGTCGAGATTATGGCACTGTACTCCAGCCTGGAGACAGAGCGAGACTCCATCTCCCAAAAAAACCCCAAAAAAACCCATGGGTCATGGGTTATTCAAGGGGTTGTTGAATTGTTTATACATGATCTATAGATTGGAGTAGATTTTGGATGCATTTTGCTCCACATCCCGAATGAGGGGTTTGAAGCTTGAACTGCTCTGTTGATTTAATGCTGTGGTTGCTAGGGAGGAGGCCCCAGCAAAGTTCAGAATGTTAAAATCGAGTGTTAAAATATGCTGGGAGGAAATGGAGAACAGTTCTCAATTTCCATCATGAGAGCTTTAAGGATAGTCACTGGAAGAAAAAAAAAAGCTCCAAAAATTAAAGTCAGAGATTTATACTTTGTACACATTTTGAATTTTTGAGAATGTTACATCTGCCTCCAGAGGTTTTGTTTTGCTTTTTAAATTAGCCAGGTTCTATGAAATACATTCCCTAAGGAACGCTGAAGTCATTTCCAATCAGGATTCTTGTTCCTAGTGCTCTGAGGGCAACAATTGTACCCCAGAACTTTCTCTCTTTCTTAGAATCTGCCATTTCCAGAGGCCTGTGCTTGGAAGGCAGGTGACCAAGTGGCATTCGGGTACCTTGCTGGAGAATGGATTTTAGTACCTGCTCTGGGGTAACTAGGGTTGCCAGTTCTGCTAGGCAATTGGTTATGCATTTGTTGCAGCTGTACACTTTGCGAAAGATGGATGATGGGGCATGACTATAGAAACCTTAGAAATTAAAAAAGATACACTTTATATATATCATCAGGGAGATCTTGAGAAATTGCCATTCAGAGTATGACTGGGAGAAACAAGACTATTTTGAATCCACAGGTTCAAATGCGTCATAGAAGATGCAGGAAGTGGTATTTGGCCTGATGTTTCTCTCAGTGTCATTGACAACAACAAGGGTATGTGCTAAAACCAGATTGCAGTGCCTTCCTGATTTCTACTGAGGAAAGCTGTGCTTCTCGAATGCTAATGTGTACATGAATCACCAGAGGATTGTGTTAAATTGCAGATCTTGGTTCAGTAGGTTTGGATGGAGCCTGAGATTCTTGGTTCTTGAGCTCCCAGGTGATGTTGGAGCTACAGGTGCAGGATCCGCCTCCTCCCTCACTCTTGCCAGGAGAATACCCAACATCTTTCCAGTGTCTATCAGACTAGGCTGAGCACTTCCTCTGAGATCTGCTGAACCCTGGCTCAGTAAGCTTGCAGCACAAAGGAAGGAACCCAGGGGTGAAACCTCCCCTGGGAAGAGACGGGGTTCTCTGAGTTAGAATGGGGGAGGGAACCCGAACAGAAGCAGGGACCCTGAAGGAGGGAGCTGGATGGAGAAAACACAGCATTAGAAAGACAAAGGACAGGGAGGGATGTCTCCATGGGAAGCTGAAGCACTTTACAACCTCCACCTTCCAAAACTGGAGTCTGCAGGGCTGTCCTTCCACAATAGAATTCAATGGTTAAATGAAATCTACTTAGGACTTCTATTGCTCACTCATGGTAATGCTACTTTGAGCTACATCTGACCTTTCAATAAATAACTTTCTCCTAGCACCACTATAATCTCGTTATCATACCTGTATCAGCAGGACACAGTGGGGTACCAACAGAAAACCCCTTATTTTCTCTTACTGTTGCCTTTCAACCCCAGTCTTCCCCGGCCTTGGAAAGTATCTAGGGCCAAGTGCATCGCTTTTCTGATTACTTCCAGGTACTGATGTACATTCTTTTTTTTTTTTTTTTTTTTTTTGGCGGAATTTTTTTATTGGCCCCAGGGGGGGCATAGAGGGCGATGCTCAAAACCCAAATATCCTCAGANGGAAAGAATCTTTTTTTTGTTTTGTTTTTTGTTTTTTTTTTTTTTTTTTTGGAGACGGAGTCTCGCTCTGTCGCCCAGGCTGGAGTGCAGTGGCCAGATCTCAGCTCACTGCAAGCTCCGCCTCCCGGGTTCACGCCATTCTCCCGCCTCAGCCTCCCGAGTAGCTGGGACCACAGGCGCCCGCCACTTCGCCCGGCTAATTTTTTGTATTTTTTAGTAGAGACGGGGTTTCACCGTGTTAGCCAGCATGGTCTCGATCTCCTGACCTCGTGATCCGCCCATCTCGGCCTCCCAAAGTGCTGGGATTACAGGCTTGAGCCACCGCGCCCGGCCTGATGTACATTCTTATCATCCGATATTACAAACTTCAAAAACAACCTGATGTCAAAACTGTGATCTCTCATCCTGTTTCAAGCTTCTCCTCTCCCTCTAGCTCAGACCAGACTCCTGCAGAAACCTGCAGGGAAAGAAGGTGTGAACAATTCCGTGGCCTTCGCCACTGCTCTGCTGCTTCGGGTTCAGGTTGGACTGGGAGAGGGCAGAGGAGCAGCAAGGGGAGTCAGGAGCTTTTCACCTGAGCCATTGGAATCTGCAGTTAGGAATGTGCCCTCTGTGTGACCTGAGTCCTAACTCAGCTGTCTGCTAGTTCCCAGGATAATTCCAACAGAGCACTTACCAAGTAATGACCTGGATCAGCCCTCTTCTAGATGTCACAGGAAATGAACATCCTCAAAGCAACTCTCATTGCGGAGCAATTGAGAGTTGGCAATTTGATTTTTCTCGTTTTTGGTCTCATAAACTGTTCTCCCTCAAGGAAAGCTGTATAAATTGCCACTAAAAGTGGCCCTTGCCTTGAAGACTAGTTTGCAGGCATGAGACCTTTTCCTGGGTTACTGGCAGCCCTTGAATTCGCCTATGAAGCCTCTTTGTCCTGCAGTCACGGGTCCAAGAAGACGGCTCAGGACAGGCATCCCTACATTATTTTTTGCTCAAGACATACAGATGACTGGAAGTGGAACCATTCCAACTACTAAAACTTTCAGACCCCTCTTAAGAATTTGTAGGATAATGTCTACAAAGTACATTCTAGGTTTAGCATAAGATACCACGGGAAAAAGAAAGAAGAGAAAAAGAGAAGGAAGAACAGTCCCAGAAGTGCAACTTCAGAGGCTCCATGGGTTTCTGGTCAGGCTGCCCCGACGCTCAGAGGACAAAGATCAATGTGGGGCCAGTGTGAGGTGCTGACCCCTTGGTCAGATGAGCTGGATTATATTCATGCTTCGAGTCCTGCTCGCAGAGTAAGAACAAACCCTTAATGCTTTGCTGCCATTTACAAGAGGGCATCAGGTTTTAAAGATTCTTTTGCCATGGTTTGAATTGTGTCTCCCCTTCGCTCCCCAAAAAGATAGGAAGTCGTAACCTCCATCCTACAGATGTGATCTTATTTGGAAATAGGATCATTGCTGTAAACTGTAAACATAAACTGATGTAATCAGTTTAGGTTAGACTGGAGTAGGGCAGGCCCTGAATCCAGTAAACTGGTGTCCTTATAAGAAGGCAGCCCTGGGCAGACAGAGACACACCGGGAGAGCCCCAAGTGATAATGAGGCCAGAGCCAAGAAAGCCAGAGGTTGCTGAAGGCAGAGATGTAGGAAGGGACAAAGAAGGATCCTCCCCTAGAGCTTTCAGAGGGAGCGTGGCCCTGCCAACACCTTGATTTCCAACTTTTGGCCTCCAGAACTGAGAGACTACATTTCTGTTGTTTTAAGCCAACCGGTTTGTGGTACTTTATTACGGGAACCCAAGGAAATTAATACACCTCACATGGCCCTTACAGGAGGAAGGTAATTGCATTTGCTTGCGAGCATATCTGATCTCACGCAATAGACTGGAAGCTCCTAAGGTTCCCTGGATCCCATTGCCTAACACAGAACAAACACAGTGCGTGCCAGTAAATTTTGGTTGAATGAACAAATGTAGGACTTTCAATCTTAATGGTAGATTAAATACAAACAAAATATAAGAATTAACAAGGGAGGAAGGCCTACCTAGATTGGTGTGTATATTTCATTCATAACAACATTATATAATCTTGTTTATGATTTGCATAAATGAGCTATTATGCCATAATTTGAAACTCAAATTGGTGGCTTCTCCTTGCAACATGAATGAGATGAAGCAAGTCTTCCTTTCCTCTCTGCATGTTAAAGATGATTGCTGTGTTAGTCCAATGATAGATCCCTGTCTCCACTGTCTCATCATGTCTCAGCATCTTTTCTGGTTTCTCACTGGGGCTGGAATGGCTGCTGAGGGACTCTTCCTGCCCGTGAGATTTACATTATTTGAGATTTAAAGCAAACACTTTTTCTTTTTTTTTTTTTTTTTTTTTTTTTTTTTTTTTTGAGACGGAGTCTGGCTCTGTCGCCCGGGCTGGACTGCAGTGGCTGGATCTCAGCTCACTGCAAGCTCCGCCTCCCGGGTTTACGCCATTCTCCTGCCTCAACCTCCCGAGTAGCTGGGACTACAGGCGCCCGCCACCTCGCCCGGCTAGTTTTTTTGTATTTTTTAGTAGAGACGGGGTTTCACCGTGTTAGCCAGGATGGTCTCGATCTCCTGACCTAGTGATCCGCCCATCTCGGCCTCCCAAAGTGCTGGGATTACAGGCTTGAGCCACCGCGCCCGGCAGCAAACACTTTTTCAAAACTAGCAGTAACTTCAATAATTGGCAGAAGTTACTGCCCCAAGGCAGAATCTCAGGTCATCAATTTAACCTACCTGGTTCTTAATCTCCAGAAAATAGCTGGCCTCTGGATCATTGCTGTACACGTAAGAGGCCACGACAGAAGAGTCTTGGGGCCTTGGAAAAGATTTGTGGTGATAATCTCATTGGGACTATTTCTTCCTGGATTCCTTTCTGAATAACAACTTAGCACATACACAATTGAGAGGGATAACTGCATGTATGCGTGTGCATGTGTGTTCATGGATGGAGCACAACCAGCGGAAGAGAAGGACCAGAGGATCCATATTGCAATCACTTATGGAAGGATGTATAAAAAAAAATACATGGGAGATAAGAAAAAGAAAACCTAATTAATTAGAATTAATTAATTATGTTATTAACCAATTCCTTTAATAATTTTGTCTCTCTTTTCACAATATCTTTTGTATTTAAAGATTCTATTCCATTTGGTGATATCCATTTGCTTCTTATTCCAATGAGATGACCAGGGATAGTTTGAGGGAATTCTTTTTGGACCCTGACAGAGCTCATGTCTTTCAACCCTATCCTTAAATTCACACCCATATCTTCTTCAGTCCAGCCTTAATTCAGCCCAATACACATGGGTTGATTTCCTATCTTGTGCCAGGCTCAGTGCTTGACAGTTGAATACGAAGATGAGTAAGACACAGCTCCAGATTATGAGGAGTTTCTTTTTTTTTTTTTTTTTTTGAGACGGAGTCTAGCTCTGCCGCCCAGGCTGGAGTGCAGTGGCCGGATCTCAGCTCACTGCAAGCTCCGCCTCCCGGGTTCATGCCATTCTCCTGCCTCAGCCTCCCGAGTAGCTGGGACTACAGGCGCCCGCCACCTCGCCCGGCTAATTTTTTTGTATTTTTTAGTAGAGACGGGGTTTCACCGTGTTAGCCAGGATGGTCTCGATCTCCTGACCTCGTGATCCGCCCGTCTCGGCCTCCCAAAGTGCTGGGATTACAGGCTTGAGCCACCGCGCCCGGCCGTGATTATGAGGAGTTTCTAATCTGGCAAGGGGATGAGATGCATTATCTAAGTGTGACAGGGACCTTTCATTTTCTGTCCTTACGGGTGATCTTTGCCAGTCCCTGGAGGGCAATCAAGAGGTTAAGTCATATTGCCTCCCAAGTCTGGAATCTTCTCTAGCTTCTCCCAGGTTGTGAGTCTCTTCTATGCAGCTGATCCTACAAGTGATCTCAAAAGCATCCCATCCAAAGGGTCGTACAGGCCCATTTCTCCTTGGGCCAACCTACACTGTAGACCTTGCCAAATTCAATACTTGAGACTACAATTTAGACACATGGAATTCTCTACCGAATGGCTATTGGTTTGGAGTTTCCATTTGGGTTCTAACCAATTGAGCCATGGTGCAAGCGTTCCCCAGGGGGAACAAAAAGTGGGATCTATTTTATTGTAGATGCAGCAAGTGCCCAGTGCCCTCGAGAACACAGGGCTCCTGGGCAACACTGGACTGCAGCATTGCAGGGCCCCTGGAACCAAAATCTTCCTTCTGATTCCCTCCACCAGAATTGAAGTTATGTGGCCCCCAGTGAATATCAGGCTGACCTCATCAAGTCGTACATGAAGGAGAAAGATGAGACAGAAGAGAGAGAGAAGCCTGGCTGGGCTTCCCAATAACAGGCCTGTGTGGCTTGTGACCCAGCATGGAGCCTGAATACAAAGGACCCATCCTGCCTGAGCATAGATGGGCCAAAAAAGCAAGAGAGGGGCTGAGCCTGTTTTCTACTTTTAAAGCCAAGCACCCCACCCACGAGAATGTGGGATGTGATCCCAAGAATTTCTGCCTCTCTTGGATCATGAATCAAGCCAGTTCCTCCTCCTTTTTTTTTAAGAAAAGGAAAACAGTAAAAATGGGGATCAAAATGTACATTCCCATACTTCCTTCTGATCTTGGAGTGGAAATCTCCTTTCCTCTATGAAAACGTGGATGTGCTATTGGGTAGGGGAAGCAGCTGAGAATGTTTCTGGCAATGAGACAAGCAAACAACTACTAGACAAAACCTCGCAAGACTATTTCCAAGTACATAGGGGGATTCGAGTTGAAGTTCTAGGTAGACATTTCCTTCTCTTGCACCTTCCCATTTTGGCCCTGCATGAGGAGGCTGTCCCCTCAGATGTTCTGTGAGTGCTAGTCCCGAATTTCTTCCCTCTGATCATCCACTCTGCAGCTATCTCCTCAAGTCTGTGAGTGCAGGAACACCACATCTGTGCCGGGAAAATGTCGTGCTTCTCTAAGGGTTGATTTAAGATTCTTGTAACGTAGAGCTTCAGCTACATGTATAATTATGTTTTCTGCTCGGTCACCACAGCTGCTGGGTGAGGGTGGGCTGAGAACTCCTAAATGGGACCTAGGGAAAAGCTACAGGTGGGCTTGTCACCTTACAAGTCATCTATGAGGTTGCACCTTGCCTCAGAGATCACACAGCCTGACCCTATAATCCTACATGGAGAAAGGGGCATGTTTCCAATTTGCCTTTCTTTTAGCTTTGCCTCTTAGGGACAGTGGACCCCTCACTGCAGGGCAAGGAAGCACTGGATCCTCTTCAGCCCCTCCCAGGCCTGGCTGCCTTATGAGGCCATCAGAAGAAACTCGCTGTTGCAGAGTGAAGGGTGATGTCAAGTGCGGGGCAGTGCCCTGGATTAAATTGTTTGTAGGTCTTCTTCTGACAAAAGCAGGCAGGAAAAGGGGTCTGTAGGTTGCTCCAATATAGACACATAGGTAAATGAGCTTATTCAGGGGAGGGAAGAGTGAGACCCCACAGGAAGTATCAATAAGCTTTTGAAAGTTTTCTTTTCTTTTTTTTTTTTTTTTGAGACAGAGTCTCGCTCTGTCGCCCAGGCTGGAGTGCAGTGGCCAGATCTCAGCTCACTGCAAGCTCCGCCTCCCGGGTTCACGCCATTCTCCTGCCTCAGCCTCCCGAGTAGCTGGGACTACAGGCGCCCGCCACCTCGCCCGGCTAGTTTTTTGTATTTTTTTAGTAGAGACGGGGTTTCACCGTGTTAGCCAGGATGGTCTCGATCTCCTGACCTCGTGATCCACCTGTCTCGGCCTCCCAAAGTGCTGGGATTACAGGCTTGAGCCACCGCGCCCGGCCTGAAAGTTTTCAAAGAGGAAAAAGCTCAAACCTAACAGGCAGTAAGGGATGCACGCTGGAGGCGGCGCTGGTGGAGGTTGCGGGAGGCAGAGGAAAGAGCAGAGGCCTCGGGTGAAAAAGCAAATTCAGCCGTGGTTTGTGTTCAGGAAAAGGGAGGGTCAGCTTTTGGCTGTGGTATAGAAAATCAGTAAGGAAGTGAGAAGACTGGAAAAGGCGAAGGGGCTGAAAGCCAGGCTGTGGAGTTGATATTTCATATGGGAGTATCCTGCAGTTATTGGAAGTGTCTGAGGAGAATGATCTGATCAAAGCAGCACTTCAAGAAGGCTAATCCGTCACAGTGTGTAGGAGGGACTGGAGGAGAGACAGGCAGGAAGGCAGGGGTGGGGGGACCGTCAGCTAGGACAAGGATGATGATGGTGATGAAAAGATGATGAAGATCATGACAAAGACAAAGATGATAGCAACTAAGATTCATTGTTTATTAATGACATTCATTATTCTAAGCACTTTGTATCTGTTATGTAATCCCCACACCCTCCTGTGAGATGAGACTGTGTTACAAATAATAAAACTAAAAACCAGAGAAGTTAAGTAACTCATCCAGGGTAACCTAGCTAATAAGTGGTGAACCTAGGGTACAATCCAGGTACTCAAAGTTATTTATCCAGGCAAAATGCAATGAGGAGCTGAGCAAAAGTGGAGTGGTGGTCATGGGAAGGTGGAGATGGGTTGGGATATCACAGGGTTGGAGGCCACCTGATCAGATGTGATAGCATGAGAGAGGTAGGTGGATTGGGAGAAGGAAAAGTGGAAAGGGCCATCCAGCTTATTGCCATAGGTCACTGGGGACATAGTGGGAATATCAATTAAAATAGGGGTGCCCAGAAGAGGGACTGGTTTCCAGGTGAAGATGGTACACCAGTCAGCCACCAGAATCTCTGATCTGCAGTGCTGCAATTATGTCTCTTTGTCCCTTACAATCATTCTTTACATGGCAACTCTTACATGATATAAAGTGGATCCTGCTATTCCCCGTTAACATCCTTCAATGTCTCCACAACTCTCGAATTTAAAATCCAGTCTCCTTACTCTGGCAGACAGATTCCACAAGAGCTGCCCCAGCTCTTTCTGGCACTGTGTCATAGCTTGTGGTGGCATCATTCTAACCCCCCGGGCTAGTACCTTCAAATCTCTCTATGCTCCATCATCACATTGCTTTCTCCTCCATGTGTTGATGTCAGAATCTTTCTCTGGGCCAAATGTGGTGGCTCACACCTGTAATTCCAGCATTTGGGGAGGCCAAGGAGAGAGGATGGCTTAAGCCCAGAAGTTCAAGACCAGCCTAGGCAACATAGTGAGATCCCATCTCTACAAAACATTTTGAAAAAATTAGCCAGGAATGGTGGTGCACACCTGTAGTCCTGGCTACTTGGGAGGCTGAAGCAGGAGCATCACTTGAGACCAGAAGATGGAAGCTGCAGTAAGCCATGTTCACACCACTGCACTCCAGCCTGGGCTAGACAGTGAGACCTCATCTCTTAGAAGAAAAAAATCTCTCTCTGCTTCTCAATCAGAAAGATACCTACGTTTGTACTTAGGGTCCACTCTGAGAATCCAGGATAATCTTCTCATGTCAAGACCCTTATGTAGTCAAATCTTCAAAGATCCTCTTTCTACGTAAGGTGACATGTATAGGTTCCAGAGATTAGGACCTGATATTTTATGGGAACCATTACCCAGCCTCCTATAATTTCTGCTGCCCTCCGCTTACTCTGTGGGGGAAATCAGCTGTACCCCAGGTGCCTAGAAGGGCACGAGGCACATTGTAGATGCTCTCCTGTGATTTATTAAACTAGCAAATAAATGAATATAGCCAAGTGTATTTTATTCTGAAAAGTATTTTTCCCTATATGTTCATAATTTCATAACAAACATCATATTGTTCTAAATTCTATAACATTCAAATAGCTTTGATACGATAGTCATCTTATATAATGAAAACATGATTTAATGAAATGGCATTTTATAAGCTTTAGGCAAAGCAAACATTTGAATGATCTTGTTTAAATTAAATGGCTCTTTTGTGTTCAGTAGTCAGCATCACTAAGTGTGTCTATCTTGCTAATACAGTGGCATCATTATATTCTAAATTATACAATTTAATTACAGGTAACTTGAAGCTGAAATATTGATGAGGTACAAGTATGACCTTTATATCCACTTATTAATGTTTTCTCAAATGACATGATACTCAGAAAAATTTAACAAAATCTTATGTTTTTGAATTGGCTAAATAAAACCTTAAGAAACTGACAAACCCAGTTCCAACCTTTGCTTTGCCATTTATTGACTGCATGATCCTGGGTAAGATATTTGAGCACTCTAAGATTCACAGTTCCCACTCTAGAGAGTTCTCAAGAAGAGTGAAATGAGTTAAGATAAGCATCTAAAATGTACCTCCCAATTATTAGCCAATATTAGCTCCCTCTTCCTCCTTCCTTTGCCACACACATACCAGGGAAAAAAAATTCTGTTTTAGATATGATAAATAATTCCTGAAACCCAGCGTACCAGACATAAACACACTGGCCTAAAATACGTGGGCAGCGTAGCGTGCAGCCATCATGAGCCCCGCCTGCTTGCTTTCCCACTGCATTATGCCCTGAGAAATTGCCCCATGTATTTTCTGGCGTTTGATGCCGTGCCAGAGCCATTAGGGTGGAAGAATGAGAAGGAGTTGAGTTGAGCCCTTTCAGAGAGGACACTCTCCTTTGGGCGTCTGGTGGTTATGCGGGAGTTTCTTGCCACAATTCAGGCTACATGCCGCTGGCAGAACGAATGAAGGGACTGCACTGTCAGAAGGACAGAGACACAGAGAAGCAGACGGAAGCATGGCGATGGCCAAGTGTTCTTCAGGGAGAAACAGGCTACATACAGGGTAAGATTTTTGGAACATGAAAGAAGGGTCACCTGACCAATCTGAGGCTGCTCAGGCAGTGGTGCCAGAAGTCACAGAATATATGGCAAAGCAGAGTTTTTCCTCATGCAGTCATCCCTCAGGATCCATGGGGTATTGGTTCCAGGGCCCCCTCAGATACCAAAATCCATGGATGCTCAAGTCCCTGATATAAAGTGGCACAGTATTTGCATATCACCTACACACGTGCTCCTGTTTAATTTAAAACAACGACAGATTACTTATACCTAACACAGTGTAAGTGCGACGCAAATTGTTGTATTGTTTAAAAGTTGTATTTTTATTTTCTTATTGATATTTTTAATTGTTTTTTCAAATATTTTTGATCCGTGCTTGATTGAATCCAGATCGCAGAACCTATAGATATTCCTTTATTCCAGCTCACTATTTATTTCGTAGAATCTCAGGTTTGGAGAAGTCCTTAGAGATATTTTGGCTCAACCTCCTTCTCCATGCAGAAATCTCCTTTACAACATACGACAGATGGCCATTGTGGTGTTGCTTTGTTGTAATTTATTTTATTTAGTAATTGGTTTTTATAGAACACCATTAAGTTAAACAGTTTATTTTTCAAGTCTCCATGGAAATGGCTCTCTTTACCATCTGTGTGTGCCTCTCATATGAGATTAGACCCTGGAACTTTCTGCCCCTTGATGGCCTGAACTATTAGTAAGGGCCGAAAAGGGAAAAGGACTTACCTCACTTCTCAATCAAGACTCCTGGTCAAGAGTCAGTGCCAGGGAATGGGGAGAGAAGGGTAGGAATGATTTAACAGATATTTACTAGCTTGAGAAAGGTCATTCTGACCTTTGGTGTTGTTTCTTTAAAAATAATACTATTTGAGATTTTCTGATTATGCAAGTAACCCAGGTGCACAAATTTTTAAAAATTATTCTAAAAGCACACAAAATTCCTAAGTATTTGGGAGTCCTGGGATGATACTGCTTCTTCAGTTTTATATTCTGCTCTTTTTACATTATAGTGTGTCATTACATGTTCTTCCATAATATAAGTCCTAGTTGCGCATCATATTCTGTTTCATAGCTGTGGAATTATTTACTTAGCCCCTTCTGGTTTCATCTCACCTCTTGCTTCCTCATGCTGGTCAGAAAAACTGCCTCTGGCATAAGCACTTCTTAATCTGCCTTGACTTTCATCCAGACACATAAACGCTTGTCCCAACGCATTTGGATGGGATGATACAATTCCAGAGTGTTTCCTGGGAGTAATCATGGTGTTGCTGCGGAGTCCATCTTTGGGCTTTGTGTAGTTGATGTGTTAATTACACTCTGTCAAGCCACAAACTTCTATTCCCCAAGCCTCTCTAGGCAAGCACAGTCATTTGTGTTTCACGCTGCAAGTGAGGATAAGTCTAAATGGACCCTTTAAATCAGCTTGGCTGCCAACTCTGACTCTATTGACTTGTCAGGGCCCAGGCGATGGCACGGCCAGCAGTCTTGGCCCATATTGGACCAGAATGGGCTGCAGCAGAGCTCCAGCCTCACATCCTATGACAAACGACCCGGGACAAAGGGTGGTACCTGGGCTCCCGCTCTAGGAGCAGGCAGTCCTGCTCACATACCACTGCTTCTACCCCCGTCTGACTCTCTGCTGGCCCTGATCCAAATGGGGCATTGTGCTTTGTTTTTGTTGCCATGAGAAGTGGCAGCAGGGCCTGGAAGTGCAAGGTAAACGCTTACGATGGGATTCCAGGGGCATCTCCATGGCCTGATGCTTTGAGGAGGACAGAAATAGTCAGGAATACTAATGTCCCAGAATCTGAATCTGTCTAGAACTGACTGCTTATTGATGTGGGTTATTCTACTCTGTAAGGGGACACACACACATACACACCTCAACCTTTTAGAAAAATCCTGGGTCAATAAGACTCCACCTGCTGGTTCCATCTCTGAGTTCCCCACCCTTGGTCCCATTTGGTCCTGACTGAACTGCTGACCATGAGGCTGACCTTGGTCCTTGGTCCTTGACGTTCTTGAGTCTGATGACCTTCACCTCCTCTTCACATGGCTCCACACCCTGGATATTGCCCTCTTGCTTCCTCTCACATCCTTTGCCTGATATGACTGCTGGTTTCAAGAGGGGCCCTTGGCTGTCAGGCTAGGAGTTGTTGCATAAAATAATCCTCTTTGGTTCTTCTTTGTGACGTGCTTTGTCACTGGGACTTAAGCAGTGCTGCTTGTTCTCTGAGTCTCGTGACAGCAATGCCCAGGCTTTAACATGTGGCTCTGGAGGCAGCAGCCATGGGCATTCAGGAACCAGAGCAGGAAAGGAAGACAAAGGACAATGCTGTGGTGGCCTGTGGTAGCAATTGATTCTGGCTTTCCGCTCCTTCCTCCCTAGTTACAGACCTTGTCTCCTAGCTGAAAAGACAGGCTCCTGATCCAGGCCTGGCTAATCACGATGCCCCTTTCCCTGCACGTAGCAACAGCCCAGGCATGGGTGTGAGTTCCACATAGAGTTCACCAGTCCGTCCCTGGGATTGATTCATAGATGTTGGGAGAGAAAGGTGCTTCCTTTCCATTGGGTTTGCTAAGCAAGGGCTGCCATGTGGTGTGCCATGGGTTACAGAGAAAACAAAGCTGGTACATAAAAGAGAGCAGAGACAGACAGAAATGAGAGAGGGGAAAAGAGAAGCAGCGCAGCGGAGGCGCTGAGCACTCGCATGGCTCTTGAGGCCACTGTGCCCTCCACTGCTACTTTAATTACATGAAAAGCTGCAGCATCTTTCTCAACAATGGGAGCCCATTATTCTCCTGTCTTTCATAAGTGAGTTTGTGATGGGCTCTGACACACACGGCCGAAAGGGCCCTGCCTAATGCACTTTCTGATGCCAGCAGGTGCCAGTTTGATTTGTGAATACAGATGAGACGTCCCTCCAGGAACTTTAGGAAATAGCATATGGACACTTTGAGGAAGACCCGTTTCCTGCAGGTAAGCAGGATGAAGTCTTCTGCCATCATAATTTGGATTATAAAAGGGAAGTGTGACTTTGTTTGGTTATCGTAAGCTGGTGAGCCAGAAATATGTAGGCCATTCTCTCAAAAATTCATACACGTCTCTTACCAGATGGGCTTCTGGCTGGACCTCCTGCCCCCAGCCCAGGCCCCAGGCCATCAGACCTGCTCAAATACTTGTCTGAAACCGAGCCGTGGAGGTCGCCTGAGCTGGACACACCCTATACCTCACCCAACTCTCTACAGAGAGAATTTCCTGCAAGAGAATTGTGAGGTTTTAGTGGACAGATAAATGTAGAGCAGGAGAAATAATCAAGGGTAGCATCAAGATTTGAGACTGGGGAGGCAGGTGTTTGGTGAATCCATTAACCTAGAGAAAAGGTTATTAAGGGAAGAGGAGGTATATGGAAGAGACTAACTCAGAGTTAGACGTACTACACACACACAATAGGTGCAGAATGCCTGGCTCTACTGTGTCTACTGTTTCAGGAGGTGCTTGGAAACACAGGTCTCCATCTCAGGAAAGAGCTCCAGGCCAGCACATAAGAAGTCACTGGAGTGTAGGTGAAATAGAAGCCATGAGGGTTGAATAAAATTACTTAAGAAGAGCGTTATATTGGTTTCTCAGGGCTACTATAACACATCACCACAAAGCGGGGTAGCATGAAACAACAGAAATTTATTCTCACACATTCCGGAGGCCAGAAATTTGAAATCAAGGTGTCAGTAGGGCTGTGCTCCCCCGAAGTCCCTAAAGAAGGACTCTTCCTTGCCTCTTCCTAGCTTATGGTAGTTTCTGTCCATCCTTGCCATTCCTTGACTTCCAACTACATCACTCCTATCGCTGCCTCCATAGCCACATGGCCTTCTTCCCTCTCTGTCTTCCTATCTCTGTGTACCCTCTCCTCTTCTTACAAGCACATTGGTCACATTAGATCTAGGGCCCACTCTAATCTCACAGGACCTCATCTTAACTATTTATATCTGCAAGATCCTAGATCCAACTGAGGTCACATTCTGAGGTTCTCAGTTGGACCTGAATTTGGGGTTGGGAAGTGCTATTTAACCCACTGTAATGGTGAAGAGAGAAAAAGAGAAAGCTAAAGACAGAATCATGAGAAGCACGAACATTCTAGTGGTTAAAAGGGAAGTGTTAGCAAAGGAAAGAGAAAGAGAGGGAGAGACAGACCACATTCATAGCTGCTGAGAGGCCAGGTGGGGATGCAAGCAGGTCACTGCGTATGACCATCAGAGAATACTGGTAACTGCAGTTGGGTGACTGACTAACACACTTTGTCCATGACTAGAGTGGCAGTCCAGGATGCAGAACTTTCAGTGCTAAAACCCAACAGTACCAAGCACACTGGCATGGTTGGCTACTCTACCTGGGCACCAGCGATTCTATTACAACTGAATGTGGGGAGAAGGCAGGGCTGAAGCTTAACGGGTTGGGGAATGAGTGAGCCTTAAGAAATGTACTTGCCTGGGGTGTGATTTTGGTTGGGCTGTTTTTCTGACAATTCAACCACATTTGGAATTTTCTTACTTAGGATATGGGCTTGGGTTTTTAATTTAAAGTCTTTGGTAAGGTCAGCTCAGTCCCTAACCACCGGACATTGTGGAATAACCAAGTTATTTGAGATTAAAGTGTCCCTCAACTGTCGTGAATGCCACTCTGACCCTCCTTGTCTGGAGGGGCCCTCCAGCGCATGCTATTTAAATGAACTCAATTTTGAAAGTTCACCTATCTCTACTGAATGTGATAGCTATCTCGCTCTGCCTTCAGAGCACTTATCTTCAAAGTATTCAGCATCAAGCAAAAGCCTTGATTTTTCCTTGAAAAAGAAATTGTCAGGATGTCTGACTCCATCCACCCTTTGCATGTGTGATTTCATTATTCATAGTCAGCATTCCTCTTCTGGCTTTTGATCTGTAGTTTAGAGAATGTGTGCATAAGGAGGCTCTCTTTCCCATAAACTGATCTCTTTACCCTCTCAGCCCGGAATAACTTTCCATTTATTCTTCTGATAAAGCGTTGATGCCGTGAGCCAGCATACATTAAATTTATCATGATACAAACACAGCACTACACTTTTATCCAGCCCAGATCAGCACCCAGATCACTGCCAATGCCCCTCAAGTGTCTCTGATGATGAACAGCAAAGGGGACCTGTGGAATTTCTCACGACCATCAAATCTGAAGAAGGAATTCTTGTGAGAATGGTTTGCAAAGTCTATCACCAGTATCCAAAGTCTATTATTAGCTTGCAAGGTAGTTAAAGAAATCATCTCAGCCTTGACTCACTAATAAGCACTTTAAAATATATGTCAAAAAGCCCTCTTAATTAAAATGCTTCAACTGCTTTCCACCTCTCTTCTGACAAATGCCAATATCACTAACATGGCTGCTTAGAACCCTGCCTGCCTCTCCAGTCTTGCCTGGCCCCAGACTCCTCTTTCCCTTCTGCTACTTCTCCTAAGTTGAATGTTATTCATTCTTCTTTCACCTGCTTATCTCCTACTCATCCTTCTCTTGTCACCTCAATTACCACTTTCCTTAGGAAGCTTTTCCTGACCCACCCCATGTGCCATCCACCTACTTGCCCCTGATCTCCAGGATATGTTAAAGACCTTTATTTGCTTTCACAGAACTGCTACCAAGTCAAGATATGCTGACATGTGACCATAGCAAGCACCACCAAAACCTCAGGGTGGATGATGCTTGAGACACTCACCTTCCAAGGCCAAGTCCATGAGCCTGCCCTCTCCTGGGAGCTCATGGTGTATACATAGATGTGTATTTATAACCCAATTATTGTAACAAATTATTTATTGAATATAGACATCCATATCTTATCTGCATTTTAAGATAGAAATACTTTGGAAATAGGAAGATACTGTGTCTGTTTCACCTTTGACTCTCCCACAATGCCTGTAATCTGCACTGACAGACATGAGATGTTCCATAAAGTTCAATTAATGAATGAAATCATGAGCAAATGATATTTGAAATCATTTTTTCTTACATATTTTTGAGAAATGTAAGCATCTTTGTCTTCTCCCATCATATTTTTAGAAAGCTTCATTTTCCAGCAGCTCTGTTTAATAACGTAATTGAAACGCAAAGATGTCTTTCTAAATATGTATGGTATAAGTCTGTGATACTTTTGATCCCATAAAGAGTCGGTTCCATTTAGTTCAATTCAACAAGTATTAATTAAGTGCCTATGATGTCAAATGCCTGTAGTGTGGCAATAGAATGCTTCATTTCAGTGGGATAATTTGGGATGAAAAACTTCTAAACATGTTTAGCTCCTAAGTCTGACTTCAGCAGTCACAAAGCAATTCTCCCATGTTTAGACTACAGCCATTCATTCATTTGTTCAATAAAACTTTATTGGACATCTATTAGATATGATCATGACTGCTCTGGATTAGAGCTCTTGAAAAGTGTGATACAAAAGAAGAGGTTGTGCAGGGTCTTGCCCACTTGGAAAGAAAAGTTAAACAGATAAAGCTCCTGAGTAAGAGTAAGCACTGAGTAAGAGACCTGGGTTTGGCCGGGTGCGGTGGCTCAAGCCTGTAATCCCAGCACTTTGGGAGGCCGAGACAGGCGGATCACGAGGTCAGGAGATCGAGACCATCCTGGCTAACACAGTGAAACCCGTCTCTACTAAAAAAAAATACAAAAAACTAGCCGGGCAAGGTGGTGGGCGTCTGTGGTCCCAGCTACTCGGGAGGCTGAGGCAGGAGAATGGTGTAAACCCGGGAGGCGGAGCTTGCAGTGAGCTGAGATCCGGCCACTGCACTCCAGCCTGGGCGACAGAGCGAGACTCCGTCTCAAAAGAAAAAAAAAAAAAAAAAAAAAGGATCTGGGTTTAATTTCCCACCTCATTCTGTTGTTACATAGTGAAGGTGAGCTTAGCAAGTCACTCCATAGCTCCAGACCTCAATTTGTTATCTGTGTAGTAAGGGCATTAGACTGGATGATGTCTAAAGAATATTAGGGATTGGAAAGTCATTGTTCTGGATGGCTCACACCAGTTACTGGAATTGCTTGGCAGGAAGGCATAACAGCATTTTGTACTTCTAGAGCTCTGTCCCTCTCATGGGGCAAATGATGGAAGAAACCAGTGGCAAAGTTAGGTTTAGCAGGAAGTCCTCTCCCAATACCAGGGGCCTGAGTCCTGGTGCCATGCTTTGTTTACCTCTATCACTTGCAAGAATGAAAAAGCAGCTCTAGGCCTGGCCCACTGGATGGAATCTAATTCATGGGACTAGATATTTTATTAGCACTTCCAATGGAACAAGTGATTTGGAGTTGGACAATGTGACAGTGAATAGATGATATATTCTTTAACTAGTGAACATGAAACTGCATAGGAATAAGATTTCACAATGTTATGACATTAATGTACTTTCTAATATTTTATATGATCCACATGAAGATATATTATTTACAGTTTAGGGTAGATATACATAGGTAACAAAAATAACTGGAGAGTCCTTTTGGAGAAATCTGCAACTGGATCAGTTAGCATGCATTCCCTTACCAGTGACTCAAAACCCAACTAGCAGTGATGGAAATCTTTTTTTTTTTTTTTTTTTTTTTGAGACGGAGTCTCGCTCTGTCACCCAGGCTGGAGTGCAGTGGCCGGATCTCAGCTCACTGCAAGCTCCGCCTCCCGGGTTCACGCCATTCTCCTGCCTCAGCCTCCCGAGTAGCTGGGACTACAGGCGTCCGCCACCTCGCCCGGCTAGTTTTTTGTATTTTTTAGTAGAGACGGGGTTTCACCATGTTAACCAGGATGGTCTCGATCTCCTGACCTCGTGATCCGCCCGTCTCGGCCTCCCAAAGTGCTGGGATTACAGGCTTGAGCCACCGCGCCCGGCCGTGATGGAAATCTTAAGAACATTTATTGTTTACCCAGCAAGAGGTCTGGAGAGGGTGGTTCCAGGTGTCAGGGCCCGGATTTGTGTCTCTACCATTCTCTTGCTTTTTCCCAGTCACAAGATAACTAACATAGCTGCAGATATCAAATTCTCATGTGACTGATGACTGTAACTACAGAAAGGAAGCAGGGGAGATGAACAGACCTCTCCCTTTGTACCTCTCTCCTAGTATTAGAGAGAAAAACACCTTTCCAGAAGCTTCCCCGGCTGACTTCTCCTCTGTCTCAGCAGCAAAGAAAGTTTGAGAAAGCAGAAATCTGTGGTTTTCAGCCTCAGCTGTGGAAGGAAGACAAGTGAAGAGCAAGTTGGGCATGTATGTGGATAGGCTGCCAAAGTGCTTACCAGAATCCATCCCGCAGGCCACCCACCATCTGTAGATATCCTTCCTCTCCCACAGCCACTGTGGGTGGAATGCTGTGGCCCATTATCTGAGTGAGAACAACTCCACAGGATCATCCTGTTACTGTAGCCAGCACCAAATCTTGCACATCTGGGTGATTTGTAGTCTCCATGCCATCACATCTCAGTGTAGATTCCTATGGTGTAGCAGTTGATAACTAAAAGAAAACTTGCTGGGCGCCATGGCTCATGCCTGTAATCCCAGCACTTTGGGACGCCAAGGCGGGTGGATCACAAGGTCAGGAGATCAAGACCATCCTGGCTAACACAGTGAAACTCCATCTCTACTAAAAATACAAAAAAGTAGCTGGGCGTGGTGGCGGGCACCTGTAGTCCCGGCTACTCGGGAGGCTGAGGCAGGAGAATGGCGTGAACCCGGGAGGTGGAGCTTGCAGTGAGGCG
This sequence comes from Theropithecus gelada, assembly GCF_003255815.1. NCBI lineage: Eukaryota > Metazoa > Chordata > Mammalia > Primates > Cercopithecidae > Theropithecus > Theropithecus gelada. Next base: position 74,269,986 of record NC_037685.1, read on the forward strand.
AGATTGAGCCACTGCACTCCAGGCTGGGTGATAGAGCAAGATTCCATCTCAAATAAATAAATAAATAAATAAATAAATAAAAAGAAAACTTATCTGCTTCAAATGCAATGATGCTGAAGTTTAATTTACCTTCCATTAAAATTTGCAATTGGAAAAAAGAATGATAGGCAACACAATGGCCACTGTTTTTTTTTTTTTTCCCACATATCTAGTTTTGTTGATCTGGAATAATGAGGTTGAGAAAGGATTAAACTTCTTGGTTAGCCCATCTGGCAGCCTATTATACAGATCTTTGGGAAAATATTCCTTATTCATGTCCCCTGTGACCCACCTGAGACATTAGAGAAGACACTCCACTTAGAAATTGCACAGCCTTTCCAGCTCACTTCATTTTAGATCAAGGTTTTGGGATCTTGATATTGTCTTAGGAGTTTAACAGAGCTTAATGGTCATAGCCTGTTGCAGAGCAGCCTTAGGGTCTATCTGGCAATGCAATTGCTTCAAAATCTTATTGGGCTTTCTGATATCTTGCTTCAAGTCAATTCCGGCAACCAATGTGTCTGTTTGGGTTCTTTAGGAAGCAGAACACTGAGATGGAGTTAGGAGTGCAAGCGATTTATTTTTAGGGGGTGACACTTATGAAAGTTAAAAGTTAAGGAGTCTGGATTGGAACGGGAGAGCTTTCAGACTATGATGTAAATCTCACACCTGTCACAAGAGATGGGGTAGAAGTAGGATTGGGCAGGAAAATCCTCAGACTATGACACAGATCTGGCAGAAGTCTTTGCCAACTCAACAGGGAACTGCAGAGCAAAGCAGCTCATTAGGAGAGCTCCACATTGGGCAGAAATAGCCAGGCCCTTGGATGCCTGCTGTACTTGTCATTGTCTAGAAGCTGCTCAGAAACAGTAAGATTTCCACTCCAAAGTGGAGTGGGATCCCAAAGGCTGTCAGCTAACCACTCTCATTGCAAGTTCTTCCTGGAAGGGAGATCTGATTAGGGCACCTCCATGGTGGCCATGGCCCAGGATCTGGTCTGGCTGCTTCATCTGTCTAGCCTCTTTATAGGCTTAATGGTGGTGGTTCTGAAGCAATTCAAAATAAGAGGTGAGGTGGGGAGGCTCTATTTTGATCAGACCTTTGCCAGCACACTTGCCCTCTTTGCCTGTCGAAGAATGCCAGATGAGGGGAATTTGGGAACTTGGGAATGTCGTCAGTCTCATTTCTTGTTATGTCTACACTCCCCTGCTTCTGACTCCAGCATGTCTCCAAATTATGAAACTCTCAGTCAATTCAGACCTCAGACTACTAACAGAGAACATCTCAGAAAAGTTCCTTTTCTTCCCTCCCTCCTGACAGATTTTCTCTAATCTGCGTTCATCTTTTTCTTGTAGGACTTTGCCAAAAGCTTCAAGAAGTAGCCAACATAACTCAACATCCAAAACATCTCCCGCCATTTCCCTTAACACTACAGCCTCAGCTGGCACGTGATTGGAATCTCAAGGCATGACAAGCAAGAGTCCAAAGCAAATGTCTTGCTGCCACCCAGCAAGTGTTGCAGACATCCAGCCTATTCTAGCTGGGCCCTCACTGCCCTCTGTCCTGCCACCTCAATTCGGCCATTCTGTATTTTCAGATATTATCTGTGCTGCTCTATTTACTGCAACTAAATTCAAAGGAATGTGTTTGGCTACAAGTAACAGAGAATAGGACGATAAAAAGGATTTTATTTAGTCAACAAGAAGTCTGGACAAAGGTGGTGCCAGGGTACGTTTAGCACTTCCATGACATCGAGGCACCAGCTTGTTATCGCAGCCGGTCTCCGGCCTTCCCCTCATGGCCACAAGATGGCTGCCACAGCTTCCGGGGTTATCCTTACCTAACAACATCCAAAGGCAGGAAGGAGGGTCACACAAGAGTGTTATCTTTGCATGCCTCCCACCTGTGATCAGAGAAGAGAAATCCTTCCCAGAGGCCTGCTGGCATAGTTCTGTTACACAGCCTTCAGTTGCAGAGGAAGCTTGTAACATGAATCTCTGGCATTTTCATTCTGTAGAGTGGGAGGAGGACAAAGGCAGAGAGGGGTTTGGAGCACAGCCAGACACCAGTGTTTGCCATGGGATCATGCCTATTGATCTTAGTTTTCCAACCTCCAACTTGGAAATAGATAAACCATCTGTCTTCCCTTCCTGGGGAGTAGCAGGTTATGAATAAATTATGCTGCCAGAGCCCAGAGAGTCCTTAAAACAAAGGACTGTCAATCCAAGGCCCTCATTTCATTAAATCCATATTAGTTTCTATTGCTCATTTGATGGCATCTGATTGTTCTCTAGGATGGGAGGTATTGGCAGAACAGGAAAAAGGGAGAAAATTAGCCCAAATCCACCTTCCCCACCACCCTCTTCCCCCAGTGCTGAATAGTTATGAGGTCCCCAGGTACTTGTTATTTCTGGGGAGCTAGTGAGCTGAGTACACAAGTCCAGGGCTGGGGGATAGATATGTTCCAGAAAACTCTGTGCTGGAGCACTGGAGAGGGCCGTTGGAGAGAAGACACATTACTGATGGAGCAAATTCAGCCACCATGAGGAGGCCGGGACAGTACTGGGGAGCACTACGCCTTCATTAGCCCCTGAACCTACACCTTATAAAGCTGCTGATCCACCTTTCCACACACATCATTGTTTTTTTTTTTTTAATTTATTTTAACACGAATGCCACTTGCTAAATAACAGTATTCTTATCTCACAATAATTTTATCTTCCCAATTTCTGAAATCTCAGGATTCTTAAAAGTGTTCTGAGAAAAGTCCCTTTAGTTTCCAGAAGATGCTGCTTCTGGAAGCAGGCCTGGCTGATGGCTGGTTGTAGACTCAGAGGTCTAAACCAGTCAGAGTGCCTTGAAAAATCAAATGCAACCACGTAATCATTATTGCCATTTCTGGAGGGAGCCATTTAAATTGGCCCAGCCTTACTATGCCAAAGGGCTGGGGAAGCAAATGCAAACAACTCTCACATATCCCTCTCACAGTTCTTGTTTTGGTCTTTGCTCCTTGGGTCCTCACTGCTTCGCCAACACGTCTCCACTACATCTCTCTGACACAAGTTTCTGCTTGCTCCCTGGTGGTTGAGGGCACACCCACAGACCCCCACTGACCACCCCAGGCTTCTAGAGACCCGACTCCTTGGGCCTCCCCAGGTTTCTCAAGTTCATCATTGCAAGCCAAGGAAAGAGGTGGTAATTGTGGAAACTGCCTGGGCCTTAGAGGTCCAGCTCAACTTGAACTGGCTTCCTCAGGACTTTCCTGGATCTGGCTTGCAACTCTTCTAGATCAGGGTCAGTTCCTCTGCTCCCCTTTCACATTCCTAACATCTGGCTAGTGCTGGTCTGGCTCCCATAGATGGGAACGATGCACGCCCTCCACGCCAGGGCTGTCCCAGTGGGCGCTCTCCTTCACGGGCTAATGGGGCTTCTGTTTGTGAGCACTGATCTGACTCTGGTTTCCAAGAACACGGAAACACTCTGCAATCAAAACTCAGCTCAGCCCCAAGTTCACTCATTTGAAAACTGTTAATCACAAGATATTTGTACCCCAGATATCATCTGGGATCCTTTTGACTTTTGAGATTCAAGTGACATTGGCTTCAGAGTATAGTGAACAAAAACGTGAGTGCTAGAGTCCATCAGCCCAGATCCTACATTTGGGTACTCTTCTTACTCACCGTGATCTGGTGCAGGCTACTTAATTTCTCTGGTTTTTTTTTTGTTTTTTGTTTTTTCTGTTTTTGTCTGTAAAATGGGCATAATAATACCTGTATAAGTTTGGGGTGCTGATTCAATAAACTATTGCAAGTGGAGCGTTAAGAACAATGGCGAGCATACAATGTTACCATTCGCCCTGCCCCATGAGGAAGAAAGACCCTGTTGGATGAATTTACATTTCTTCTAGTAACTCTTGGCTCTGAATTTCTGCTGCAACCAAAACAGACCAGTTTCAGGAACTGTCTTGACATATCGTGCTCTCTGATTCTTTTCTGTATTGTCACCCCTTGTTCAGTGCCACCTTGATTCCTTCATTCTTTCAGATACTTTCTGACCGATAAAGTCAGGAATGCAGAGGCTTCCTGAAGTATTAGGGCAATGAGAAGGATTTATATTGCGGCATTACACAACTTAGATTTGGATTGAAGATATTTAGTTCTTTTTTTTTTTTTTTTGAGACAGAGTCTCACACTGTCGCCCAGGCTGGAGTGCAATGACACTATCTCGGCTCACTGCAACCTTTGCTTTCTGGGTTCAAGTAATTCTCCTGCCTCAGCCTCCCGAGTAGCTGGGATTACAGGCTCCTGCCACCATGCCGGGCTGATTTTTTTTGTACTTTTAGTAGAGATGGGGTTTCATTATGTTGGCCAGGCTGGTCTCAAAATCCTGACATCGTGATCCACCCGTCTTAGCCTCCCAAAGTGCTGGGATTACAGGCGTGAGCCACTGCACCCAGCCAGACATTTAATTCTTAAAAGTCCTTTGACTCCGCAGTCCCCAGCCTCTAGCCCTCTTCTCATCTCTTTTCTGGTTGTCTTTTTCCTTAAATTTGCTTATCTCTCTGTCTACTTAGGATAAAATTATTAGGGCCTTAGTTTCTACACCAAAAAATTTCTAGTACAGCACTTTCTTGCTCTTTTTAAAAATTTTTTTTTTGTTTTTATTTATTTATTTTAATTTTAATTTTTAAAATATACTTCAAGTTCTGGGATACATATACAGAACATGCAGGTTTGTTACATAGAGTATACACGTGCCATGGTGGTTTGCTGTACCCATCAACTGGTCATCTACATTAAATATTTCTCCTAATGCTATCCCTCTCCTAGCCCCCCAAGCCCCCAACAGGCCCCAGTGTGTGATGTTCCCCTCCCTGTGTCCATGTGTTCTCATTGTTCAACTCCCACTTATGAGTGAGAACATGTGGTGTTTGGTTTTCTGTTCCTGTGTTAGTTTGTTGAAAATGATGGTTTCCAGCTTCATCCATGTCCCTGCAAAGGACATGAACTCATCCTTTTTTAAGGCTGCATAGTATTCCATGGTGTATATGTGACACATTTTCTTTATCCAGTCTATCATTGGTGGGCATTTGGGTTGGTTCCAAGTCTTTGCTATTGTGAATAGTGCTGCAATAAACACCTGTGTGGATGTGTGTTTATAGTAGAATAATTTATAATCCTTTGGGTATATATCCAGTAATGGGATTGCTGGGTCAAATGGCTGTTCTGGTTCTAGATCCTTAAGGAATTGCCACACTGTCTTCCACAATGGTTGAACTAATTTACACTCCCAACAACAGTGTAAAAGCATTCCTGTTTCTCCACATCCTCTCCAGAATCTGTTGTTTCCTGACTTTTTCATGATTTCCGTTCTAACTGGCATGAGATGGTATCTCATTGTGGTTTTGACTTGCATTTCTCTAATGACCAGTGATGATAAGATTTTGTTCATATATTTGTTGGCCACATAAATGTCTTCTTTTGAGAAGTGTCTGTTCATATCCTTTGCCCACTTTTTGATGGTTTTTTTTTTTTTTTCTTGTAAATTTATTTAAGCACCTTATAGGTTCTGGATATTAGCCCTCTGTCAGATGGATAGATTGCAAAAATTTTCTCCCGTTCTGTAGGTTGCCTGTTCATTCTGATGATAGTTTCTTTTGCTGTGCAGAAGCTCTTTAGTTTAATTAGATCCCATTTGTCAATTTTGACTTTTGTTGCCATTGCTTTTGGTGTCTTAGTCATGAAATCTTTGCCTATGCCTGTGTCCTGAATGACATTGCCTAGGTTTTTTTCTAGAGTTTTTATGGTTTTAGGTCTTACGTTTGTCTTTAATCCATCTTGAGTTGATTTTTGTATAAGGTGTAAGGAAGGGGTCCAGTTTCTGTTTTCTGCATATGGCTAGCCAGTTTTCCCATCACCGTTGATTAAATAGGGAATCTTTTCCCCATTGTTTTTGTCAGGTTTGTCAAAGATCACATGGTTGTGGATGTGTGGCATTATTTCTGAGGCCTCTGTTCTGTTTCATTGTCTATATGTCTGTTTTGGTATCAGTGCCATGCTGTTTTGGTTACTGTAGCCTTGTAGTATAGTTTGAAGTCAGGTAGCATGATGCCTCTAGCTGTTATTTTTGCTTAGAATTGTCTTGGCTATATGGCCTCTTTTTTGTTCTATATGAAACTTAAAGTAGTTTTTTCTAATTCTGTGAAGAAAGTCAATGGCAGCTTGATGGGGATAGCATTGAATCTATAAATTACTTTGGGCAGTATGGCCATTTTCATGATATTGCTTCTTCCTATCCATGAGGATGGAATTTTTTTCCATTTGTTTGTGTCCTCTCTTACTTCCTTGAGCAGTGGTTTGTAGCTCTCCTTGAAGAGGTCCTTCATATCCCTTATAAGTTGCATTCCTAGGTAGTTTATTCTCTTTGTAGCAATTATGAATGGGAGTTCACTCATGATTTGGCTGTCTGTCTTAAAGATAGTTCTAGTCCTGAAAATAACTCAAGTTGCAGCTTTTTAAATAACAAAAATTCTCCTCTATATATGTTGATGATGATAACTAATTATGACAATCAAAGATTTAAATGGCACTAATAATAAAATGGCAACTACCAGTCATCATTAGCATGTGTTTTACAGCTTGGAAAGCACTTTCCAATTCTTTATTGTCTCCTTTGAATGAATTTCCTTTTCAGTTTATGCCTGGAGGATTTGCAAATAAGGGCTTCATAACAGTGGATGGCTACGCATGCACATGCACACACATGCAGACTCGTGTGCAGCACTGTTTCATGTGATGCTCACATAAAGCTCCCTGAGATACAAGGCCTCTGTCAATCCATAGACAAAGTCATTGGTTCAGTGTCTATTGATCCTGGGTCCTGGGCTGGTAACCCTGACACAACAGGCCACCATGACGAGACATTACGGCCTTACTTTCTTAGTAGATATATGTATTGAGTTTCTGAAAATTCAGAGAACGGATGGGCTCATCTTCCTCTGGGATTATTGGGTCATTTCTCAGCATGTCTGAAGCCGAACAGGAGTGAGGCCCTGATGAATCACAGTCAGCATGCACAGTTCAAGCAGGAGAAATCTGAAATTTCAACAATGATTTAAGTACTTCCAAGCACACAGCCTTTCATCTTTAAGGACTAATTCACAGTGTGCATTTTATATGTCTTTATAGGGTCATGTTGCCATTCCTGGACCCTTATTTCTTGGCAAATGAGGGGTGGAGTGACATTTATAAGTGAATGCATTCAGTGGGAGAGTTTGCCGTGACATGTATTTCATTGGGAGAGGCCATAAATATTTTTTGCACACATCTGTATATCCACGTGATGCTTCACTTTGGAAAGCAACAATAACAACTGCGTCATTAAGCAACAGAGAGGCTAATGTGTCAGCTGGCCTAGTAGGAAAGACAAACAAGGATCATCTCGTCAAATCAAAATGTATTGTGCTTTGGCACCAGCTGCCTGCTTGTTTGTAGGTCCCACAGTTCAAGGGTTTGAACTGAACCTGCAGTTGTAACTTAGGATATTACCACATTAGGCAACTCACCATCATCGTTTCTGCCCTCCAAGGTCCCTGCCCTGACTGTGATGGGAAGTTCCTAGAAGTCTACAGTGTGGGCCAATTATTGCCTAGGCCTTTTCAAAGTATCCCTAAATAGCTGCTGAAATGGAACACACTCAGGCATGTCCCTAAGGCTCTTGGCTACTGTTACAGCTTTTAACACACTGCATTGTAATTGTCTTGTTGAGGAGGAAAATATTTTTTCCTCTCTCCATATTTGGTTTATGGGAGAGTTCCCTATTACAAAGGACAGATTAACAAGAGAAAAGCATACATATTTATTTAATGTAAGTTTTATGTGACACAGAAGCCTTCATAGGGAAATGAAGACCAAAGAAACAGGTAAACTTGAATGTTTTTGCAGTCATTTTGATGAAGAGTGGAGCATCATGAAGAAATATGATAGGGCAAGGAGTATGATCTAATGGTAACAAATTGGGGGAACTTAGCAAGGCCTGTTTATTCAGTTTCTTCTCTGTGTCCCTTTGCCTTCAGAGATAAGGATATTCCTTTCCTCCTGGTAGAGGGAGGGTACCTCCCACATGAGGGTCTTATGACCTGCTTCAGAGGAATGTCAAGAAATCCTTCCTTTGATCCACCCCCCTCGGCCTCCCAAAGTGCTGAGATTATAGGCATGGGCTAATGTGCCTGGCCCATAGCTCCTCTTAAAACCTGTTGAATATATATACTTAGCTAACCCATTCAGCATACATTTCTGTCTCATTCTTCTCTCCCTTGAAGTGCCTGCTTTCAGTTTCTATGGGAGGCTACACTTCCCAGCCTGTGGAACAGCCAGCCTGCAGGCTGCAATTCTTTATTTTATTTTATTATTATTTTTTTGAGACGGAGTCAAGCTCTGCCGCCCAGGCTGGAGTGCAATGGCCGGATCTCAGCTCACTGCAAGCTCCGCCTCCCGGGTTCACGCCATTCTCCTGCCTCAGCCTCCCAAGTAGCTGGGACTACAGGCACCCGCCACTACGCCCGGCTAGTTTTTTTGTATTTTTTAGTAGAGACGGGGTTTCACCATGTTAGCTAGGATGGTCTCGATCTCCTGACCTCGTGATCCACCCGTCTCGGCCTCCCAAAGTGCTGGGATTACAGGCTTGAGCCACCGCGCCCGGCCAGGCTGCAATTCTTTATAAGAAAAAAAGCTCTTCTTTCCAAATTTACAAACTCCATGATTCTCCAGTTGACAGTGGGGTTCAGGACACACTACTTAACAATATTTTAAGCTGAAGACATTTGAGAAAACTGCAGAAGCAGGAAGATCACTGTCACCTTCCTCTGCCCTTCTTCCCTGAAGCAGGTCATACAACCTAGGAAGATACCTAAGCTATCTTCATTGTCCATAACTTAGGTCTTCAATACATTTTGAGTAAACTTATATTTGAGTAAATATATTCTGAGTAAAAATATGGCATAAGGTACATACCCAACTTTATCTTTTTGCATGTACATATTCAGTTCACTATTTGTTGAAAAGACTATAATTTATTTAGACCCTGATCTAGTATTTCCTTTCTTCTGCTTGCTTTGGGTTTAATTTACTATTCTTTGTCTAGTTTCTTAAGGAAAAAGATTAGATGATTGATTCAGGATCTTTTTTCTTTTTTAAACTACAGATACTTATAGCTATAAATTTCCTTCTAAGCACTGCTTTCATAGCCTCCCTTAAGTTTTGGTATGTTGTATTTTTGTTTTCATGCAACTCAAATTAATGTCTCTCGTGTTTTATTTTTTAACCCATTGGTTATTCAGAAGTGTGTTGTTTAATTTCTAGATATTTATAAATATTATAAATTTCCCTCTGTTATTGATTTCTAATTTCATTCCATTATGGCCAGAGAATATACTTTGTATGATTTTAATCCTTTAAAATATATTGAAACTTATTTTATGTCCTAACATGTGTTCTATCTCAGAGAATGTTTTATGTGTATTTGCAAAGAGTTTTTATTCTGCTACTTTTGGGTGGAATATTCTATAGATGTCTGTTAGCTCCTGCTGGCTTACAGAGCTGTTCATGACTTCTATTTCCTTGTTGATCTTCTGTCTAGTCGTTCCGTCCATTATTAAGAGTGAAGTGTTGAAGTCTCCAGCTATTATTGTTGAATTGTCTATTTCTTCGATTCCTGTCAGCTTTTACTCCATGTATTTTGGTGCTCTGTTATTAGGTGAATGTATGCAAAAATTTTGTTTTGTATTGCACTGAATTGATAAATCAATTTAGATAAATTGTTATCTTGACAGTATTGACTCAATATGTGTATACAAGGGTACTTCAAAACATTTGTGGAAAGTATAAACTTTATTTCCAATATAAACTCCATCAAGTTCAAGACACCTTTATAAGTGATGGTATCAGCCATTTAGCTCATCCCTAAAGAGTTGAGGGTCTTGGGAACTTAATCATGTCAATGCAGTCATTTTTTGCAATATTAACTGAAGAATGGTAGGTGCCCTTTAAAGATATTTTAAGATAAGAAAAAAACAAAACAAAACACCTAGAAAATGTCAGAAGTAGCCAAATCAGGTCTGTAAGTGGATGCCTGATGATTTCCTATAGAAATTCTCACAAAATTGCCCTTGTTTGATAAGAAGATAGGAGCATCGTCATGGTGGAGAAGAACTCTGGTGAAGCTTTCTCAGGCATTTTTCTACTAAAGCTTTGGTAACTTTCTCAAAATACTCCCATAATAAGGAGATATTATTGTTCTTTGGCCCTTGGGCAACCCAAAAAACTGTTGCCATGACCTTTGCTCTTGGCCAGTCTGCTCTGGCTTTGAGTGAACCACTTCCACTTCTTGGTAGCCATTGCTTTGATTGTGCTTTGTCTTCAGGATCATACTGGTAAAATCACGTTTCATCTCCTGTCACAATTCTACAAAGAAATACTTCAGGATCTTGATCTCAGTTGTTTTAAAACTTTCGTTGAAAGTTCTGCTCTTGTCTGCAGCTAATCTGGGCACATGGTTTTGGCATCTATTGAGTGGAAAGTTTGTTCAACGTTATTTTTTTATTTTTATTAGTCAGGATTGTGTAAGCTGAACCAATTGAGATGGTATTGACTATTGTTTCTGCTGTGGTTGGTCTTCTTTGATTAGAGCACAAACAAGTTTAATTATTTCCCTGAAAGAAGCTCTTTTCAAACTGACATCTTATACTTCTTAGTGCATCAAATAGGATTCGGTTCAGATATGTTATAACAAGTTAGTACAAGTTTATTTTAGTTTTTTCATAATACGCATTTTTCATGAACTTTGTGAAGACCCCTTGTATGGTATATCTCTCCACTTATTTAGATATTTTCTAACTTATCTCAGTAATGTTTTATAGTTTCCTATGTAAAGGTTTTACATATATATATTTTTAGATTTTTTTCATATTTATTATAAATAGGATGTTATTGCAAATGGAATCTCTTTAAAAGTTTTGTTTTCCTTTTTTACTAGCACAAAGATATATAACTGGTGTATTTACCATGAAACTAGTACTTATAAATTATAAATTTTAATAGCTTTAGGTTACTTTGAACTTTCTACATATATAATCTTACCTTCTAGAATAAAAAGAAAAAAGCAACTGGTTGTTTTATTTCTTCCTCTCCAACTCTCAAATATTTATTTCTTATTCTGGCTGCATTGTACTGGCTATAATCTTTATTACAACATGAATATAAGTGGTGATGGCAAGAGTCCTTGATTCATTTCAAATCTCAGAGCAAAATCTTTCAACAATTTACCATCAGCTGTGACGACTGCTGTAGGTTTGGATAGGTATTCTTTAATAGATAAAGGATATTGCTTTCTATTCTTTGCGAACAAAGAGGTTTTTGTTTTGTTGTTTTTGATTTTTTTGTTTTCAGTCTCCCCTCTCCGACTGTCATTTATTTCTACAACTCCTTGAGAGAAGCAGTCATAAGTGGCCTCTTCCATCTTCATAACAGAGAAGGGCATAGGATACTTAAAGCCTAGCTATTCAAAGCATGAATTACCATATATTCCACAATGAAAAAGTGATGACTATCTCAATTTTGAAGTTGATTGTTAAACAACACAGGCTTTTAAAATAAAACAAAAACCCATTCCAGGGGTTGTAAACTGGTTACCAGTAGGGTAAATCGGGCTGTAGATGGTTTTATCTGCTCCAAAGTAGTTTTAAGCTTTTGTTTTTTTCTTAATTCTTCACCAAGGATACAACAATTTTACATTTACATCTGTGATTTCTGCCTCCTCTTTTTTAAAAAATTGGTAGCAGTGAGCCTTAATGCAAAATCAGCTGGAGAATAAAGACCCCCTTGTTACAAGACGTGTATTCTTAAATTTGCCACTGATACTCACATATCAAATTTCTCCTTCTAATTATGTTGTATAGTTTTGAATCTGGGCAGACTATCAGGCATTTGGTGAAAATGTTGCTAGGTATGTAAATAAGCAAAAACACCTGAATTTTACATGGCTATAGAATGCTGAATAATATAAATTGAACGAAAATAGAAAAGACGAATTAAAGGATGAGGGGTCGGGGGGAAGTTTGAACTTAAAGATTCCAAAGCAAGTGAAACCATGGTACATAGTTTAGAAAACGTTATATGTGTACAACATAAGGTGGACTGTGAGGCTAACTTTAAGAAAACATCAGTAATTTGTGAGGGAAAGTGACAGACTACAAAGGTTGCTTCCTTTACCTTCCTAACCTATCAATATCCCACTTTGATATTAATTAAAAATGTTTAATGAAATGACTTCTCTGATAGTTAAGAAAATTTACATATTAAAACACTTATTTCTGTAGGATACAGTCTATCATTTGAATGAGAAGACCCAAAGAATGCCTCACTAAACAATAAACTGCCTTTACGTATATCATCCGTGATCAATTCAGTAAGACTAAGTTTATTACACTTCAATTCCAGGCATAAAATGACTATCTGGTAAACTACAAAGAGCTCCTTACAAAAGAAGTCCATATAATTACAGATATTGTAGAATTCTAGGCTCTTCTCTGAAAAATGCAAAGGAATCGATCTTCGAGTACTACGGTAATCCACATCTTTCTCAGGTCAGACTATACCATATACTGCAGAAACGTTTAATCAATTTTGGCAGCTCAGGCCATGAAGCCCCACCACAACATCCTGAACTGTTAGAGTCTAACTCTTGGGTCACTGTCAAGAACTGCAGGATCTTCAAGGCTTTCTGGAAAGCTTTGCTCAGTTTGCAAATCACACAAAAGGGAAGAGTTGCCTCTTCCTGTTTGCCTGACTTCCCTTCTGGGTTTGCTTCTCTTAGCAGTTTCAGTCTCTTTGGTATTTCTCTATCTTGAAGATTTCAAAGGAATGTGTAGGGCATGAGTCAAATGACACATATCCACCACCATTTGAAGCCTGATGTCCCACATAAGGTGGGTTGTCTCAGAATCCAGAAGTCGCTTATAGTCTGTGATAGAATTCCAACCTTCCGCAACTGCGGGGAGCACCGCTGAGGAGCCACAGAACGCCTTGTAGTTCTCCAGATCTGTCACCGTGGGCAGGCCCCACAAGCACGCTGCAACTGTATACTATGGAAATACCCTATGAAGGCATCTAAGAATGAGAGGTGAAGCCAGCTGGACTTCTGGGTCAGCTGGGGACTTGGAGAACTTTTCTGTCTTACAAGAGGATTATAAAATGCTCCAATCAGCACTCTGTGGTTAGGATTGTAAAACGTGCCAAACAGCACTCTGTGGCTAGCTAGAGGTTTGTAAAATGGACCAATCAGCACGCTGTAAAATGGACCAATCAGCAGGAGGTGGGCAGGGACAAATAAGAGAATAAAAGCTGGTCACCCCCCCCCCCCACCCACCACCAAGCCAGCAGCGGCAACTCTCTAGTCATCTTTGAGGCCGTGGAAGCCTTGTTCTTTTGCTCTTTACAGTAAATCTTGCTGCTGGTTGCTCTTTGGGTGGGTGCCACCTTTAAGAGCTGTAACACTCACAGGGAAGGTCCCCGGCTTCATTCTTGAAGTCAGCAAGACCAAGAACCCACAGGAAGGAACCAGCTTCGGACACAAGAGCAACAGGCTGCTACTGGGAAGAGGCCCAAACAGCAGAGATCTCAGCACTTCCAGCATGGGCAGACAACCCAGCATCCCATTACTACATGTTGACCCCCGTCTCACCGCCACTCCGGATGTCCCCTGCCCACACTCCCTCTGCCTGGCTGGAAGTGGTTTGGGGGAAGACAAAGGGATAGCAAATGGTGGACTGTCACTTGGTCCTCCAAGCGCAGGAGAGGCTGGCCAGCATTTATTAACCATGTGGTGAACGGCCCGTTGTCCGAACAGTCACCATCAGGTCCTAGCGGCAGGCCAGGTCAGCGGGGTGTCTGGTGTGACGGCCTGGACTTACGAAACGCATTCATGGCCAAGGTGAGGCAGCAGAGGCAGAAAAGGCCGAGGCCCAGCAGGCCAGCCAGCCCTTCAAACTGCAGCCCGCGCTTCTGGTACATAGTCGTGCGCAAACTTCGGCACACGCCAGTGCAGGCAGCACTAGCTGTTGGCTGAGCGCAGTCTCGACTTGGTGGCCGTCCGAAGACAGAACCAGGGGCTCAGGCTATGGCTTCTGCTTTGCCGGAAGCCTCCATGGGCGTCTACTTCCGCAAACTGAGCTCCTCCTCCTGCTGGGCAGCTTCGGCGGCAAGGTGAGTGTCTCCTTCCTAGAGGCCATGGTAGCCTCTTTTGGAAGTTATTTTAAAAATACATTGATTTTTGAATGTGAAACCCAACTTTTTTTCTTAAACCCAAATTGTTCATAGTGTGTTATCTCTTTTGTAGGTGGCTACATTTGATTTACTAAAACTTTGTATATCATTTTTTGCATCTGTGTAAATGTGAGCGAGCTGGAGCTCTAATTGTCTTTTATTGTAATGTCATTGGCAAATTTTGGTTTCAGTGTTATGCTGTCCTCATAAAATGATTTGGTGAGGATTGTCTCTTAATACTTTACAGAATTTGTCTATTTTAGGTAATTTTTTTCCATAAATATTTCTTGGAAGTCTCTGGTGAATTCTGGATCTAGAATTTTCATTAAGGGAAGGCTTCAATAGATAGAGAACTATTTTGAGTTTGCATTTGGTTTTGATAAGTTGCTCTTTCCTTAGGGTTTATTTCATCTAAAATTTTAAATTATTTGGCCTAAAGTTGTTCACAATGATCTCTTATGAGCTTTCTAATGTCTAATAGGACCTGTAATGATGAGCTCTTTCTCAGCCCTAATTTTAGTTGTGTGAGCGTGCTCTCTTCATAGAAACTCACACCCCTGACCACGGCTCATTTTGTTGGGCTGGCCAGCTCCAGCCCTGGGCCAACTCTAGCCTGGTGTCTGTTTTAATAAAATAAAGTTTTGTTGGGACACAATCATACTTATTCATTTGTATATTATCTATAGCAGCACCACAATGCCAGAGATAAAGAGTTTCACAGAGACGATAAAGTCTGCAACGACCAAAAAAAAAAAAAAAAAAAAAAAAAGAAAAAAAAATTTATCTGGTCCTTTACAGAAGAAGTTATCTTATTCCTGATCTAGGCTATTAGTCTACTGAATGAACCAACTTTTTGCCTTAGCTTCTCCTCTCCTATGTTTATTTTGGTAGTATCTTTTATTTTTTATTTAAATTTAATTTGCTTTTTAAAAACCTCCTGAGATAGTTTCTCAGATAAATTGATTGCCAGTTCTTTTTCTTGACTAGATTATTAAGCCATAAATTTCCCTCTAAATAAGGCTTTGACTGTGATTCGTAAGCTTTGATATGTTTTCATTATCATTTAGTTCAAAATATTTTCTAATTTCCATTATAATTTTTTATTTGAATCTTGGGTTATTTAGCATTGGATTTCTTACTTTCCAAATATATTTTCTAGTTATTTTTTGTTGCTAATTTCTAGGTGAATTTTGGAGTCCCCTGGGAATATAGCATGTATGATTTTTTTTCTTTGAAATTTTTGAGACCTGCCCTATTCTCCAACATATGGTCAATTTTGGTAAATATTCTGTGTGCACTTGAAAAAACGTGCATTCTGAAATTATGTGCAGTGTTCTAAATATGTCAGTTAGGCCTGTTTTGTAATCCTGTTTCCCTAATCTGTATCCTTACTGATTTGTTTGCTTGTTCTTCTATTCTTGAGTTATGTTATAATCTCTCATTGTAATTGTGATTTTTTTTACATGTCCTTTTACTTCTGTTATTTTGGCTTTACACATTTTTCATACAAATATGGGTTAGGTACATATAATTTCAGAATTGTATATGATCCTGGTGGATTGACCATTTTATCTTGTGAAACATCCTTATTTATCTCTGGTAATTAACCCTGCCTCAATGTTTATTTTCCTGATATTTAATAAATTGTAGTAGCTAATTCTTTGCTCAGCATTCCAGTGTCCTGTCTCTTCCTTCTTTTTTTTATCTGACCAATGGATTCACCCATCACACAATTCTTTACTTTCAATATTTAAATGCTCTTATAATTAGTACCTGTTTCCTATCAGCAGTATATGGCTGATTTTTATTAAGTCTAATCTACCAATCTTTATATTTCAATTTGAGTATGTAATATAGATGTACTGTATTTACTGATATATTTTAGTAAAGGCTATTTTTCCCACTTGTTATCTTTCTTTTTCTAATCTTTATTGGCTCTTGTGAATTAATTATTTCTCATAATTCAAATATTCTCTCTTAATATTTGTATTCTTTTAGTAGTTATCTTAAATTACTGACTTTTTAAAAAATAAAACAATGCCTTACCTCTCCCAAACAATGTAAGGACTTTAAATCTACTTCCCTCCCCATCAACTTATGTGATATTGTTGTCATATGTGTTGATTCTATATAAATTTTAAATCCTAGAGGATGTGATTGTGTTATAGAGTCAGTATTCTTTTACATTTACCCATATTGTCACTAGTTCTCTTGGTTGTCTCCTTTCGGCATCTCCTTGCTTCATTGAGAAGTCATCTTTCTTCAACCTAAAGAATACGTCAGTATTGGCTGGGTGTGGTGGCTCACGCCTGTAATCCCAGCAATTTGGGAGGCCACAGCTGGCAGATCACCTGAGGTCAGGAGTTCAAGACCAGCCTGCCCAACGTGGCGAAACCCCGTCTCTACTAAAAGTACAAAAATTAGCTGGGCATGGTGGCAGGTGCCTGTAATCCCAGCTACTCACGAGGCTGAGGCAGGAGAATCACTTGAACCCAGGAGGCGGAGGCTGCAGTGAGCCGAGATTGTGCCACTGCACTCCAGCCTAGGTGATAAGAGCAAGACTCCATCTAAAAAAAAAAGTCAGTATTTCCTTTAGTGTGAAGCTTCTGTGGTGATTTTTTTCCTTAGTTTTGTTTGACTGAAAAATGCCTTTATCTTCTTTTTTTTATAATGAGACTTTATCTTCCTGCCTTTCTAATTTCCTCCTGGCTTTTATTTTCGAAAATTTAAGTGTGATATTTTCTAGGTGCTATTTCCTTCTATGTATCTTTCTTGTGGCTAATGGAGCTTGGTTAGTATCGTTTTTCTGTTGGAACATTGAGGGTCATGGTTATTTCTTCAGCTGTTACTTCTGCTCTATTTTCTCCTCCTAGAACTCCCATTATAGGTCTGTCAGACTTTTCACCATGTCCCGTATAACTCTTAAGTATTTTTCCTGTATTTTCCATCTTTTTGTCCCTTTGTGTCAGTCAATACGTTTTATTTTGGCCTATATTCCAGTTTACTAATCATCTTTTTAATAGTATCTTTTTCTTGTCTGTTCTTTTTTTTTTTTTTTTTTTTAGAGACAGGGTCTCACTCTATCACCCAGGCTGGAGTGCAATGGTGTGATCATAGCTCACTGTAACCTCGAACTAGTGGGCCCAACTGTTCCTCCTGCCTCAGCCTCTCAAGTAGCTGGGACAAGAGGCATGCACCACCACACCTGTCTTGAACTGTACCTAACTGACTTTTAAATCTATCCATTTGGAATCATGTTATGAGGATTTTTTTAAAGCAGCTTTATTGAGACATTAATTCACACACCATACAATTCACCCATTTAACGTGTATAATTCAGTGGCTTTTAGTATATTTACATGGCTATGTATCCATCACCACATTTCTTTTTTACATTTAGAACATTTTTAGAATATTTTTATTCCCTGGAAAAGAAACCCTGACCCCTTAGCCATCACCACTTAACCTCCCATCATGCCTACCTCTGGGCAACCACTAGTCTGCTTTCTATCTCTATAGATTTGCTTGTTTTTGACATTTTCAGTATGTGGTATTTTGTGGCTGGTTTCTTTCACTCAGCATAGTTTTCAAGGTGGATCCATGTTGTACCGTGTATCAATCTTCATTTGTTTTTATTTCTGAATAACAATGTATACATGTACCATATTTTATTTATTCATTCATCTGTTGATGGATAATTATGTTGTTTCCATCTATTGAGTTTTATATTTCACGGATAGTTTTCAGTTTTAGAATGTAATTTGATTCTTTTCTATATTTTCTGGTTCTAACTCTTGTTAGAACTTCTTGTTAATTTATTGAACATATCTAGCTGTGTCTTATATCTACAGTATCTGGATTGTTTTTGTGTTGCCGCTCTGTTTCTGTTTCTTTTTCTCTCATTTTCTTTTCTCTTTAGCCTTGTTTTTTTATATATGTATTTATTCTTTATTGAACTTTTCAGATATTCTTCATGAAAAATGGCAGAGATAATTTGTAGCTCTGGATTATCCTATCCCTTCCCGAGAGGATTTACTTCAATCCTGGAAGGCATTTAGGCAAGGAAGCTGATCACCTTAATCCAATCATGCTTGCCTTAACTGTGAGGTGTGGTCTATTGCTGGTTCACCCATACATTTTAGGCTTCCAATCCTGAAAGCCCAGGGTGTTTACCAGGGTCCCTCCTTCTTAGTGATTTCCAAGTTCTGACTGTTAAATCTGGAGCTATTAAAAGCCTTTCTCTGTTTCTCAGACTCTTAGCTGCCACTTTCACTTTGAACATCAGTAACAGCCATTAAGTATCAAAGTGACCCTGAATTGTGGGCTTGCTTTTTTTTTGGTTTTCTCCTCTGCCATATCTTTGCCTCACAAGTCTTACTTTCTTGATAGGTCTCATGTCTTTAAAAATATTTTAAAAACATGTATTATCCTGCTTCTCTGGTTATTCTCAGCCAGAAGGCTTCTTTGAAACAATCTAGTTGGCCGATGCTGGAAACAGAAGCCTACCCACGAATTTCTTTCAAGGATATGGTAAAGCAAGCATTCTTACACATGGCCGATTAGAGTATAATCTAGTTCACCTCTCTAAAAAGCAGTATGTCAGTTAGCCCGTGGTCTTAAACACATTATACCCTTTGATTCAGCCATTCTAATTCTGTGAGCAAATCAGAAATAAATTATTAGGCATAAAATATATTTACATACAAGGATATTCATTAAAACTCTTAATAGAGAAAATTGGTTCTGAACTAAATATTCAATGATAAGGATGATAATTATGGTACATCTATGAGATAGAATAGTATGTGGTGATTCAAAATCATGTATTGAAAAGTATTTATTGATATAGAAGAATAAGAGATATAAAGAGGAAAATGATATATACTTTTCATGTAGCGTGATTCCAATTTTTAAAAAAATTATATGTTTAGGGAAAATGCCAGAAAGATACAAACCAATTTTTAATGAACTTAATGTTAGATGGTGAGATTAAGGGGTTTTAAACATTTTCTTCTTTATACATTTTTGTATTTTTCATATTGAGTATGTGCTATTTTTATAATGAAGAAAAAGTCACAAAAAAACCTAAACTCACTTTTAATCTGGCGGATTAAATTCCATTCTTTTAATATAGACTTTAGCAAGCTAGAAATTCTTTACATTTTTTAAATCTTAGAAATTAAGACAAAGACACTTGCAGAAAACCACATAGGATGTTGCTGGAGAGATGACGGTGAGCACCTTCATCATGCTCCAGGGAGAAACTGGCTGCATGACTCTAGTTGTCCTTTCAATAATTGACAGAGGTTTCAGCCTTTGCAGACTTGGTGGTCTTCAGATTCGTATTGATTGAAAAAATACTTCTCTACACAAGTACAACAGATTCTGAAGTCTTTTTCATTGTGAAAGGCATGTATCCAACCAGATTTTATTAGCTACAATTTTTGTTTTTAAAACCTCTTTGTGGTATTAGGGAAATTATCTTCTTGAAATTCCAAATTGATTTTCCAGCTGGGTGTGGTGGCTCACACCTGTAATCCTAGCATTTTGGGAAGCTGAGGCGGTCGGATCACTTGAGGCCAAGAGTTTGAGACCAGCCTGGCTAACATGGTGAAATCCCATCTCTACCAAAAAATTAGGCGTGGAGGCGTGTGCCTGTAGTCCCAGCTACTTGGGAGGCGGAGGCACGAGAATTGCTCATACCCGGGACGTGGAGGTGCAGTGAGCCAAGATTGCGCTGCTGCACTCCAGTCTGGGTGACAAAGCGAGACTTTGTCTCAAAAAAGGAAAAAACAAAACAAAACAAAACCCAAAAAAACTTCAAATCGATTTTCATAAGAACCGATTTTTCCCACTGTTCTTTACAGAACAGGTCATTTATGGAGGGATCTTATCTTCGAAGAGGGAGGGTGAGAAGGGGCAGTTCGGTTATTTGACTGGTTACGTAGCAACTCCATATGGGATGTTTTATTTCACATTCTTGAGTTAATCCTTAACTGATTTCTTATATCTGACCTGTATTTTTTTTTAAATGTTGGTGAACCAGTCTTCTTCCCACCCACCCCAACACTTTACTTTCTTCCCCAGCTTGGTTTCAGATAACTGGCAACCTTATGTTTATTGCTTCAGATATGGACAGTTTGGGAACTATCGAAAGTTTCTCATTGCTCATCTGTAATAATAGTTTTCATGATGGCACTAGGATCCTACATTCTGGTCTGATTCAAGAAGATGGTCTATTTTCATATTTAAATTGACCTGAAAAAAGTAAGGCCTTCTTGATACAGGTAGGGGTCCACTGCCCTGAAATGTTGCTCAAAAGCACATTTCAATTTTATTCAAAAGCTTCTTTTATGTGTATTCCCCCAAAGCACCTTAGCTGAAAATCACATTTTATTTTAGAGCTTTATACAGACCAATGTCTCTTTCTTACTTCCTGTATACCAATAAAATTGTGTATTTCAATTTAACCTCAATCTACCTGTGTTTAAAATATAAAGGTAAGCTTAAGGGCTTTCACTGCTAGCAACCCTACCTGGACATCTCTATTTCTAGAGAAAACCTTTTACTGAGAACATTTTATTGGTCCTGCAGCTCAACTCTGCTATATATGCCAGCCTATCCTATGAATCCTTAGCTACAAAAATATCAGAATCATTTATGAGCTAAAGTTTTTTTTTTTTTTTTTTTAGCTTTTTAATTTTCTGAACCTTTGTGGTATTATTTGGGTCAGTTTGGTTGCTGGCTCTTCCCCCCTGCCCCTCAACCCAGTGTCTCTCAGTTGGCGAGAAGAGTCTCGGGACTATGGGGACCAAGAGGCTTTAGGACTGACCAACTACTGTAACTGGCTATCTCATGCTGGCCCCTTGGCCTGATTTGAGACACAAGGTGCCCCATCACTTTCCTTTTGTGTTGTTCTTCAAGTCCTGGAATCCCACACCAGCTCACCTTGTTTTTTTTGGTCTTCTTTGGGGCCTATTGCACTATTTCCAAATTTTATAGTGTGTTTAGTGGGAGGAGCTGGGAGAAATGGCTCTGCACCATTTTGTGTAGACTAGCTCTTTTTAGCTGTGTAAAAGGTTTCTTCTATTCAGACTTCTCCTCTTGTTCATAAACTGACACTCTACCTTCAGAGACCACATGTGATTTTAATGCCAGGATTCCAAGGCTTGTTCTCTGCTCATATACAAAAGCAGTGATTGGGTTGAGGTGGTGTAGAACCCGTGAAATACTGTCTGGACCAGTTCTCCAGCTGAGACTCAGACTAGGACGCAGTTCCAGACGTCATCCTCATACTTCAATGTCATACTCAAATGAGTTTGGCAGAAATGTGTAAGTGTGTTAGAATTAGGGCCTGAGGAACCACTGTCATGCTTCATTTTGCCCTTTCATGGTTAACAAAAACAGACTGACTGCTGAGCCAGGGATCTTTGTTTCTTGGAAGATTTTGCCTCACCTGGGTTCTTGCCTCCTGACAGAAGCTTGGCTGTGTCCACATTTTTATTCCTCAAAGCAGGGGTCTCAAGTGAAGTGTGGATGTCACCACTGGGCTTTAGGAATGTTGGTGGCTCCTGGAGAACTGGTAGAAGAGACCGGAAACCTGGGGGTCTCCTGGGAAACAACTTCAGTCACGTCTTCTGCTGGAGTTCAGACAGAGGCATATTGCTGTTCTTGACTCTTCTCTTTCATTTAGCTTCCATATCTAGGACATCCACAAATCTGTTTTCACAATCTTCCAATATATCCAGAATCCAATAGCTTCTCATTATCTCCCTTACTACCTCCCTGACAAGCCACCATCCACTCTCAGCGGACAACTGCACTAGCCCACTAGCTCATCTTTCCTCCCCTGTATCTCCCCTCCCCTAGAAATGCAAGTCAGACCATGAAACTCATCTGTTTAAATCCATCCAATGTTTTCCATCTCATTCAGGGTCAAATGCAAAGTTCTTCAGTGGCCTATAGTGCCTGGCACGATCTAGCCCTGATACTTCACTAGTTTCTTTTGCTGCTTCTCTCCTCCTTGCTCATTTCTCTCCAGCAATGTCAGTCCTTGAACGTGCCAAGCACTGCCCCACCTCAGCACCCTTACCCTCAAATCCCCCGACTGCAATGTTCTTCCCCCACACATCTGCATGGCTAACTCTTCACCTGCTCAAATGGCACCCCTCTCAGGTTTTGCAGACCACTCTGTAAAATTCGTTCTCCACTCTTGGGTTGCTCTTAATCCCCTTATCCTGCTCTATTTTTCTTCATGGCACTTGGCATCACCCAATATAGATAGGTATCTGTTTGCCTCTTTGCCCCTTATGGAAATGAGAGATAGGACTTTAATGTGTTCCTTCTTTGTATCCAGAACCTAGAACAGAGCTTGGCTTGTGATGGGCTTCCACTGTTTAATGAATAAATGAAGGAGTAAATGAATCAAGATAACCTCATACATCTCTTCAATGTGGAATTGGAAAGCCTTCCACAGGAACTTGTCAGAAAGAAATAAGGCCTACAAGGGTTTTAACCACTAGCTGAGAAAGGTAATTCTGAAAGCAAAATAGTGACTATCTTTAGGCCCAGTGCCCACTGGACACATGTCTGGTCTTTGGAAAACAATGAGGTTGTAAATAAGATCAGAAAGATTCATTTACCCGAACTATAAAATACGAGTGCGGGCACAACACTGCTCTGGGAGTGCCGTTCTTCCCCTTTCGCCAGGCATTAGTTTTCTATCCTGTGTAATGCAATACCAGACAGCATCATTACGTCACAGTTCTATAGGTCAGAAGTGCAGGCAGGCTTGGCTGTGTTCTCTGCTTAGGGTCTCACACAGCTGATGTTAAGGTCTTGGTTGAGCTGGACTCTTATCTGGAGGTTCTGGGGAAAAATCTGGTATCAAGCTCATTCAGGTTGTGGCAGAATTAAGTTCCTTGCATTTGCAGGGCTGAGGTTCCCATGTTTTTTCTGGCTGTCATCCGGGAGCCACTTTCAGCTTCTAGAGGCACCTGCATTTCTCCCCCATATTACCCGTCCATCTAAAAGCAAGCAATAGCACCTCAAATCCTTCTTGTGCTTTGAATCTCTTTGCCTCCTCTCTCTACCATTAGCTGGAGAAAACTCTGCTTTTAAAGAGTTCCTTAGGTTTATGTTGGACCCACCCGGATAATCTTTCTTTTGCCAAATAAGGTAGCATAATCACAGAAGTGATTGCTCATCATATTTACAGATTCCGCTTACACTTAGAAGGACCCACACTGTGAGTCATTCCTAGAATTCTACCGCACATCACAATCCAGCTAGGCACTAAGAGGGTTCCTGGGGTCAGAGTGCTACCTGATGGAGGAGCAGTGGTCCCCACTGTACCTGCAAAACGGAGACCGTTTTGCCATGGGGCATATTGAAGGGAAATGGGCTACTTCTGGGAGAGGCAGCAAGATCCTTTAAGCCTGGTAGGCTAGAGGCACTAGCAGGAATAGACCTGTTTATGCACCTGTGATGATGACTTTATAGAGACCTATAGAAAGACTTCCAAAGAATTTCCAAAGGTTAAGTGATCCTGCAGGGCCACAGAGGAATCAAATGTGAGTTATTACTGTTCGAGTGACCATGTTTGTGTGCATTCAGTAGTGAGGACGGGAAAAATGTTCCCCAGGTCAGAGCAGATGTTAGTGACTCAGGGACTGATGACCCTTCTATGGCCTTGTCCTTTCAATTTCAAGATTATAAACCTGGTAAATAGCTAAGCCAGCATTCAGCCACAGGTTGTCAAGCTCAAAAGCCCATGAATTTTCTCAAGAACTCTGCCAGGGATGGGAAATGGGTGGCATGCTTACTGTGACGCAGCACTCCTGTACCCTATCACTGACCACACACCACCTTCCTGCAGCCTAGGAATCATCACGACTGCTGTCGACTACCACTGGCAGTTAAACGGAGTTGAAATCCAGCGCAGAACTTAACTCCCATCCCTGGAGACCACACTGTATCTCAAATTCCGGCAATGCCAGAAACAGAAAGATTTCTGCCAATTTCTTACTCAGCTGCAAAATCCTATATTGTAAATGTCAGAGGAATACCTTGACTCCCTCTATTGTGTACCTTTAGTTGAATCTGACTAGGGGAAGGGAATTTAAAAGAACTGAAATCTTTTATACATTTTTGGACTATTAAAGTTATAATTCTGGGATTTTCCTCTCCTAGCTTTTCTTTTTTTCTAAGTATTTCACTGATTAAAATGAATGAGAAAGGAATTAAAATGAATAAATGGCAGGAATGTAGACCCAAAGAGGATATACTAAAGCCATTTGTGCTATTAAACCTTCTTAGAGGGAACTGATGATGTTAACATTAAGAGGCTGTGCTCTCTTCCCACAGAGAAGCAGGGCAGCCTTAGGTGAGCTGTCAGGAAGCTCAAGTTAATGGAAGTTACTGGAAGCTCTGAATGCATTGCTAAGAGAGGTGGGTGGGGGGAGTGGGATCTCTTGGACGGTGCAGCAGCTGTATTTGGAACTGAGAAGGTAGGGAAGGGTCTACTGGAGTGTCATGTAGTTCTATATTTTGAAATGCAAAGGTTGTCTTCTTTGTATTGACATTTTTAGGATGCATTCACATGATGCAGCCATCTCACAATAAAGATCAGGTACTTCTTTCTAGATATTTCTTGTTCAGACAACCGAGATGAAAAGAAAAACCATACTTGAGACTCAAAGACAGCAGACGGAGGTTACTCTTAAGTTGGCCTTATGAGCCTGTGATGTAAACCCTACATACTCCACCATCACTTCTCAGGATCTGGGTGGAAGTCACGCTGGCCTCAAGGTTTTTGGTGTGGCTGTTCTCCCTTTGGCCTGCTCTTGCCTACCTCTTTGTCAGACTAACTCCTATTTAGTGGTGCATGGTAGACACATCTGATAGCAATAACTTAACTTAAGCATACCCTGAGAATGACCCTTATGGCAGACACATCTGAATGTGGGTTCCGAGCTCAGGAATCTGGGAGTGGCCAACCCGGAGAGTCATTCTTTATCAGTGAGGAACACCTGAGCCCCCAGCCTGTTCCCTGGGAACCTGGGTCATACAAGGGATCTAGGCCCTTTGTGTTGGGTTAACTTAAGGTTGCCAGGTGGGGATTGTTGGGAGAGGGTTCTAAGTGAAGGTGCTGCACAAACGGCATGCTTTTTAACAAGCAGCGTTGGTTCTCTTGTCTAGCCTGCTGCCACCGCACCATCTCTTTGGGTAAGTTTCCCACTGATAAAACCCTGTGTCTCGTTTGCTGGTTCTGGGACGCTTCTTTGGTTTCTTGAACTTAGTGCCGTCCCTACTGAAGTGAATAGGGATTCAACATGACAAGTTTTCTTGTCTTAATTTAGGTGCATGCCTTGTGGGGCTCTTCTCTGTCTTGCAAACCTTATCAGATGCCCCAGTTACACACTTGGCCTAGAGCCTTGTACTTTGCCTCAGTCACACTTGTGGTTACTACTCAGTAATCCTTATTGAATAATTAATTTATTGTGTGCTGTAGTTCTTTTTATAAATGAGATTGTCAATTTCTTGAGGCCAGGAATTAAGTCTCTTTCGTTCGCTGCTGTATCTGCAAAACCTCGTTCAGTATTTAATACTCAGGCGAGGGCTTGGCAAGTATGCGTTGAATGAATTACCATGAGAAACAAAAAACTGGGACCCTGGAGCGCTGGCTGTGATAAAAACATGCAGCAGGTGGGTTTTGTTTTGTTCATTCTCCCTCTTGTAGCATCTCTCCTCCTGCATACGTCCACACACGCCAGGTCATGTTGATAGGGTGTAGCTCCCAGTTGACTGTTAGGTATTTCCTCAGCTAACAAACAGAGTTGATGATGACCAGGGCTGTTTTCAGCTATATTTGGAGAATTTTAAACAACAGAGATGTTTCTAAGTTTCAGCTGCTTGGAAGATTTTAAATTGGTAACCAAGGTAGTGATCGAGGAAATGTCATGTGCTATAAGAAGATTCTCCCCCATACTATTAAAGGAATCTCCAAAATGAGGCCGCATAGCAGATGGGGGTAGGTGGGAGGGAAATTTTTGTGGCCGTGGTGATGCAGGTGGAGTGAATTAGATCAGCTGTTTTTGTTTTTAACAGAAAATGGTGATGGTTGAAACTGACAAGACAGCTGGCATTTTCATTAAAGCCTCCAGCAACTACACACCTTAGTAATATGAGGAGGGACCCTGCCTGGTTGATTGCTAGGTGGATGGGTGGATGGTTAGTTGGTTGTTTTCTTCTGGTCAAGCTTGACTTTCTAAATGTGTAATAAAGTCATAAGACTTCCATGCCTTTGGCCGAAAGGAGCCTTTCTGGTCAGAATTAACTATGTACCTTGGTGCTCCCAGAGTGGTCGGTAGACATTTTATTTCATTTTGTGCTCCCCCAACAGGCAGTAGGCCTTTTAGGACAGGAAGCCCATTTCCCAGATCTGCGTCCAGAGTCTCAAGCCCAGTGCATCGCGAGAGTCAGTCCTTAAGACGAATGTGTTCATTTAAACCCAAACGAATGTTTTAGAGGAGCCGCCTCGCCTGGCCTCTCTCACTACCAAGCGTTAGTTGACCATAGAGAAACAAGTCTGAGGCGTCTGGTGTGCGTGTGCATTCACGCCCTTTCTCCTCCTTTTTTCCTTCTGAGTTTTTCTCCCCTCTCTCCTGCCTTTCTTTCTCTTCTTTCTTCCTCCTTGTCTCTGTCTCAGTTTCTGAGTGATTCTTGTCTGTTTCTCTCCCTTTTCCTCCCTTCTCTGTGACATGAAGGGTTTATAAGTTGTGGAGTGCACAGGGAACGCTTGGCAAGAGGAGAAAAGAAGGCAGAAATCCAGCTACACTATACTGGCTGAGGCATAAGTGCTGGCATGGGATTTTGTCTGCCCAGAGAAGGCATCTTTTTCTAATGGACACAGAAGTGTTTTGGGGGCTAACAGCGGCCCTTTCCTTCCCTAGAATATTACCAGGAAAACAGTCATTTTCTACTTTCTTTTCGATCCGGGCTTCCTCGTATCTCAATAAACCCTTCATTATCCTCCTTCTCCCATCTGCTGACCAAACCTGGGCAGGTTGGAATTGCATTTCTATTAGAAACATATCATTAAAACGTGTTTTGCGGTATTTAGGGCTTGTGTCTTTTTTTCTGCTTATCTTTTATTTTTGTTGGGCTCTTTTGAGTAGAAGAGCTAAACTTCCAATCATTTTCCTTAGCTGTTTCCCTCTAATTTTCTCTTCCCAATTGTCTATATCACTAAACCCTCCTAAGCTCTTGTTGATCCACTGGCAGTGAAGGTGTGTTTATATAACAATGGTGTT
Source organism: Theropithecus gelada (assembly GCF_003255815.1). Classification (NCBI taxonomy): domain Eukaryota; kingdom Metazoa; phylum Chordata; class Mammalia; order Primates; family Cercopithecidae; genus Theropithecus; species Theropithecus gelada. The sequence goes on from NC_037685.1 coordinate 74,297,656, forward strand.
TGTTCCATAGTCTCTGACTGAAAATACTGAGGATGGGAAACCTGTGCATCTGCAAGCTGCCTGACAATCAGAACTGCAGACAGGGAAGTTTGTGTTTTGGGAATGCTCTTGAGATTGAGGTCCATTTCTAATTATCTTTTGTATCTGTAGTTCCTGGCACATTCTTAGCACATAACAGGCATTCAAAAAGACTGCTGAATGCCTGAAGAAGTGAGTGAATAAATCCTCCCCTAGCCACAGGCTATTTAGGAGACTCACACTATCGTTAGTAGCCAGTATAAATCCAGGTCAGGGCAGGCACTGACCCTTACATTCCACTGGCCTTAGCTGCAGTGAGATGATACTTGTATTAGGCTCTTGTGAGATTCAAGAAACAGGAGCATGCTAAGGTTAACCCCCTTAAAAAACACAAAATACATGGAAGCCAGGGAGACTGGAAACCAGTTCAGTATTTTATAGACAAGGTCTCCGCAAGGCCGGGCAGATCAAGACAGCAGGACAGATTGTTCCCTGACCTGCCTCTCCACCATTGTGATGACAGTGATTTTGGTCTGCCTCTGCTATTCCCATTGACTGCTTCTTGCTGTTCTCCAACCTCACACCTCTGCCTGGTGTCTGGCCTTGGAGTTTCTCCCAGTTTCTGTAGATTCTCCTTTCTGGTGGCTGTCACTATAGGTCCTATTGTCCAACTCTTCTGGCTAGGTTGTCCAGCCATGTCTGAAAGAGGTCCTGCTGTGGAATGCAAAGCCCTTGTACCGGGCTGCATCAGGCACAGTGTCCTGGATGTGTCAAGCCCTGGCAAGTCAGACAGGACTGGCAAGTCCCTGGCAAGTCAGACCGGGACTGTTGGGGCTAGCATTTGAGGCTTCCCAGAAGCACACGGGCTGTGCACTTTGTAAAGATTGTTGCTGTATCTTGAGTGTCAAACCAGAATGCTTTTTCAATTTACAGTTATGCCTGATTCACTTAGGGCTGGCTGTCGCAGGAATACTTTTATGATACACACAAATGCAAATCCATTACGGTGCCAAACCACGTAGTCAGTAAAAAGACAAAAGAACCCCAGGTTGACAATAGAGGGAGCACTTTCAAAGCTCTCAGGCAGTGACACCTGCAGGTCATAGAGACCTAGCTCTTCTTGATTTAGGGTCACTTTTCCTCAACTGTGATCTCTCCTTATGTTCTTCACCCACAATGCCTGACAAAAGACGCTAGAGGTGCCTCAAAAGTGCCAGAGGTGGTTTTACAAAGTTTCAGTCTCTTTCAAGAAAATGGTTGTGGAAATAGAATGAGGCTATTAGGGATGGACAGAAATTCTTTGACAGCATTAAAGAAGGTCATCATAAAACTAGCCGCAGCCTGGAAGGACTGCCTGATGATCATACAGAATTGGAAGGAATGATGTTGGGGCATGTCAAACTTCAGGGGATTTGATGAGGACAGTCACTGTCTCTTTAATGATTATGCTATAAAGACGGTGCGCGTTGCTTATCTCATTTTGGGGAATGCATTCTCCCCACCCTCAAGCTATTTCCCAAGAAATGAACACAGGACAGTTACCAGGGGAAGAGCCCTCATCTTTCCTCTGTCTTCACACAACTGGGGCTCACTGACATTTTCTTTGCCAATGTAAAGAACAAACGGGGCTGAATCTGTTTTCTTATTCCATGGTGTCACCCTAAGTCCATATACTGTTTCCCTTCTGGGGACTTGGCATCTAGCCTGAACCTCCTGCCTGGGATTAGCAGGGGCAAGGGGATAGAGGGGAGGCTGCCCAGGTCATTGTCCTTGTTCCCATTGATCTCTCCCTATAAGCAGTAGACTCAGTCACTGGCACCATCAATCTAGCACATTTCATAAACAGTAAATTCATTTTAAAAACCTGCTGCTGAGCAGCCATCTGTCTCCATTTTTGTCAATCTGCTGTTACAGCAATGCTAGTGTACTCTGAGGCTGTCTTTCATTAAAGACTCCTTGATCTGAAGGCGAGCACGTTAAACACGGAGACAAGAGCTGTGGGCCAGCTGAGAGCATTTCTGACCACTAGCCTTTCATCACCAGAACCTGGAATGTAAAACTTGTTTTTGACCTCAAATGATGATATTGATGGTTTCTGTGTCTTGCTGTGCTTGATTTACATACTTTAAGATTACCGAGTGTTCTAACATCCTAATTTACTACTGATAGGAAGAAGACTGACAAGTCTTATTACCATTTAAGTATTAAGTAGATAAACCAAGACACAGAGTAGTAAAGTACCCAAGGTCACATAGCAAGGAGGAGAACTGGGAATATATCTAGAGCTATGGTCTCCCTCCTGAACAACTGAGTCATCTCTCTGTATCTCTGTGTGTGTGTGTGTGTGTTTTAATATGACCATTTTACAAAATCTCTACACATGGACCTTTTGCTCTCCAGAGGCCAGTGTGAGCATAGCAAAGAGAATTGGAACCAGCTTTGAGCTGAGTTGTAGGAAGAAGCTGACACCTGGATCCCAAGCCAGTTTTGAATACATAACATCCTACAATGTATTCTCTTTGCAGCACACAGGACCTCTCTCCACTAATCATTTTTGTTAGGAGGAAAACATATTAAAACCAAAAAACCTCAACAACGTAAAATCACTGAAAGCAAGCCAGGGATGCAGACAGCACCAGACGGGACTGTAGGCAGTGGGAAACACTGTCTTGCAAAGGAAGCGTGTTACCTTACCCTCAGGCCCCATAGGCTTGTCACCAGATGAAATGATCTGAAGGAGCTCAGAGGGTATTTTCCTGTGCTTACCACCCCTAAGCACCCTTACAAGCCATTTTGGATGATAGAAGAGTCTAGGTGGGAAGCTGGTTCAGAGCCCATCAGGATTCCATTATGCCCATGATGTTGGCATGCCCTGTTAACATGTTAACATTTAGACCTACCTAAAATAAATCATATCTAATCTCCAAGCATAGATTTCAAGGCAGTAAGCCACCCTGTTGTTCATTCCTGTGGCATCCTGGGTTGTCACTCCCTGCATTGCTCCTCTCCGCCTTCCTTTGAGGAAAGTGCTGGGCTTTGACATGTTCCCTCTAGTGTCTGTGACAATCCTCTTTGTGGTTCTTCTACTGCTTTGTTCTTATTTTTGACACATTGAGCAAAGCACCTGGAATTGAAAGGGTCAGCTTCCCTTTGAGCAATCAGTGGATGCCAAGAATAATACTTCTGCCTTATTCTTATTTCTTGGGGTGATGGTTAGTTCTGTGTGTCAACTTGGCTGGGCTGTGGTGCCCCATTGTTTGTTCAAACACTTGTCTAGATGTTGCTGTGAAGGTAATTTTTAGATGTGATTAACATTTCAATCAGTAGACTTGGAATAAAGTAGATTACCCTCCATAAAGTGGATGGGCCTCATCCAATCTGTTGAAGGTCTTAAGAACAAAGACCAGTTTCCTAAAGCAGCAGCAATGTTTGCTTCAAGACGGCAATGTAGAAATTCCGCCAGTTTCCATCCTACTGGCCTGCCCTGAAGATTTTGGACTCAAGGCTGTAGCATTGACTCTTATCTGTATTTACCATCTGCCTACCTGCCCTACAGATTTTGGACTTCCCAGACTTCGTATTTGCCTGAACCATACCTTAAAATAAATGTCTGTCTACCTATCCATCCAACTACCCACTCAAACTATTTGTTCTGCTTCTCTGGAGAGAGGCACGAATACATTAAGTGACTAATGCACTTAGTTAATTTCAACATTTCCTTCTCTACAAAGGACTAGAAGGTAATTAGAACATTCTGGAGCTTCCCCAGCCCTGCCTCTTATTAGCCCTGCCTCTTGTGTGATTTTGGGGAAGTTGCAAACATCGCGCTGCCTCTGTTTACTCAACTGTTAAATAGGAATAGGGTATTTGCTGCTAGGTTCTTATGAGGATTAAATGAGGATGTGCCACAGAGTAAATGTTATGTTTTTAAAATTAAAACGTGTATATTAAAACATATCCAGCCCTTTGGGAGGCTGAGACAGGTGGATCACCTGAGGTCAGGAGTTTGAGACTGCCTGGGCAAAATGGTGAAACCCTGTCTCTACTAAAAATACAAAAATTCGCCAGTTATGGTGGCACGCGTCTATAATCCCAGGTACTCAGGAGGCTGAGGCAGGAGAATCACTTGAATCTGGGAGACGGAGGTTGCAGTGAGCCAAGATCATGCCACTACGCTCCAGCCTGGGCAACAGAACGAGACTCTGTCTCTAAAGAAATAAAAAAGAACAATTATTTGATATAATATCAAATCTATTGATTTCATGTTGTAGGCATGTAAAATTGTTCATGTGTGTTCTAGTATGTGAGGACGGCGGGAAGAAATGTGGAATGCCCTTCATGTTGTTCCTGAATCATTGCTTCTCGTTTTCTGGAGGAGTGTGGTTGGTGTGTTGGTGAAGGAAAATGCAGCGGCATTGGAGGTGGATCAATCCACCCTTAAATCCTTGTTCTCCCATCTTACCACTTTATGATTTAAAGCAAAGTATACTACCTTTCTGAGACTCAGGACTTTTTAAGACCCTTAGTTCGACCCTAGCTCTGTAGAGGTGGAGGTCTTGAGAATGTGCTTAGATGGGTCCATGGAGAATTCACCCTGAAAAGGAAGGAACTGGAGGACACATGCTTGGCCCATGACCTTGATTAGTCACCACTAGGACGCAAGACTTCAATGTGCCTATTCCCCAATTTTGCCACTAAATTCACCCCAAATCGGTCAAGAGTGATGGCTATAAAAGCTTGGAGAATATTCTCCCCACTGGAAGCCTAATGAAGAGCTATAAAACCTGGTGAGTAGAGCAGCAAAAGGTGTTGGCAGTCGAGGACAAGTGGAAAAGAGAAAAGAACAGCTGTTAAATGATGAGGGCTTTTAGTGTGAACAGCTGTTGAGATGTCTCAGCTGGACACAAGGGCAGGGGCTTGGAGGGAAGCTTGGCACCCCACAGTCATTACCTGGTGGTGGTTGGGGGTGGGATCAGTTTTTACCAAAAAAAAAAAAAAAAGGCCGGGCGCCGTGGCTCAAGCCTGTAATCCCAGCACTTTGGGAGGCCGAGATGGGCGGATCACAAGGTCAGGAGATCGAGACCATCCTGGCTAACCCGGTGAAACCCCGTCTCTACTAAAAAATACAAAAAACTAGCCGGGTGAGGTGGCGGGCGCCTGTAGTCCCAGCTACTCCGGAGGCTGAGGCAGGAGAATGGCGTGAACCCGGGAGGCGGAGCTTGCAGTGAGCTGAGATCCGGCCACTGCACTCCAGCCTGGGCGACAGAGCGAGACCCCGTCCCAAAAAAAAAAAAAAAAAAAAAAAAAAAGGTTTTTTTTTTTCTTCTCTCATACTCTGGAGCAGTTGTTCTTAGCCAGTGGAGATTTTGCCCCCCAGGGGACTTTTGGAAATGTCTGGAGTCTCTTTGATTGTCATGAAGGGGGCCAGGGTTGCTGTAGTCATCTAGTGGGCGTCTAGAGCTGCTAAACATCCCACAATGCACAGGGCAGCCCCACAAGAAAATACTCGGCTCAAAATGTTAGTAGTGCCGAGGTTGAGAAATCCTGCTGTGGCGGCCCTCCGTGCCTTAAAGGAAGAGTAAACAGCCCTGGTACGGACTGCTACACTGGGGGCAATAACAGCACAGGAGTCACATTGCTCCTCATAGGAGAACAGGAGGCTCAAATGTGTTTTGGATGTTTCCTCCAAGACGATGAATTTGCTTGAATGTCTTGTGTGGTGCTGTGGGCACTGCCTCACCCAAACCAAGTGTATTTCAGAATTGATTTGGAAATGACTTTGGGACCAGTTCACCGATGGCCTCAGCATGATGGTAACATACAGCCAGGACAGAGTCCATGACGGTGAAATGGCTTTGATGAAGTGACTTTGTTCCCGCTGTTCAGCTGGGGCTTTCGGCTCCTCGTTTGATCTCCCCAGTTAGAGTGCAAACTCAGAGTGTGGCCAAGGGCTGCAGATCCTCCGTTTCCTGGGCCTCCCTCCAGTCCTCACAAAGGGCAGGACCTCAAGAAAGAAATGTTTCATAGAGGAAAGTCACCCCCTACTTTAATATACTTCAACAACCTGACAACCTGAAAAAAAAAATTAGGACAGGAAGGAGCAAGCCATCTCAGTGATGAATGTTCTAAAATTAGAGTCTACAATGCAGGTATTCTATTTCTTCAGAATATTAATATACCCTCACTGGAATACATCATTGAGATTTCACTGGAAAATTAGAAAGGACAAGGGAAGAGTTTCAGCCCGAAGGCTATTTTGAATATCTTAAGTGATTGAAATAAACAAATTAAAAAATGAATTTGTTATGTTCAGGACTAGATTTATGACAGGGCAGTACATTGGAGGTCATTTTTACTGTGGCACCTGGGGAAGCTTCAGAAGATTTCTGTGTCCCAAAGACTGTTCACAAAAATCTTTTCAGATTCTTTTAGCTGTATGGGAGCATAGAGAATGGTGTTTCCTATCGAAAGTGTTTAAGAGGCTGTCACTTGCTCAAGATCATTTAGTCAGTGGCCAAGCCAGGACTAAAGCCAGCTTCCTGGCTATGAGACCGTCACCCTGTGCTGCTCTGTCTGCCATTTCTCATGGTGTGTGACATTCCACCCTTGACAAGTAGGGAGATAGAGATGAGATGATAGGTAGATGTGAGGATATAGCACGGCTTTGCTGCTCCTTTTCTGTGGGGCTTGCTTAACTTTTCTGATTCTTGGTTTTCTCATATGAAAGTAGAGAAAAGAATTATTATTAGTGGTTTACTTACCTGTGTCATGAAAACTTCTAGGCCTCGTAAAGCTCCTTATCATAATGCAGTTATTACAGTGACTTTGTATAGCATAGACTGGTGTTACTCAGATTGTGATTCATGGAACAGTTCTCAAGATGTGTTTAAGATTTTAAATAATTAATGTGTTTCATGGCTAAATAATTGTAGGAGACACCAGTTAAATCAAGGTAAACAGAATAGGAATTCTTAGAGCCTTTGATAGGCTAACGGGTGTGACTTAATAAGAGAATGTAATAAGCAGCATTTCACAAATATATATGACCATAGAACTTTTTTTAAGCGGAACATCTGATAATGTCTTGTGGGATGCTAGTTTCCATGGGACACAGTTTGGGAATTATGGTAGGTTGATTGTATTGATGTGTCCACTCCTTTTTTCTGGGCTTAGATATGGGATTTATTTTGGCTGATCAGCAGTTAACAGGCATGATGCAAGCAGAGACTGAGAAAGTCCTTGTGCATTGAGGCTTGCTGTCTTGCTGCTCTTTGTAACTACAAATCTTAATCTCCCCTGGCTCCTTCATCATAACTGTTGTACTGGACCCCTATAGACTGCACTGGGGATGGTACCAGGTTCAAGAGGCCGAAGAAGAGACCCAGAGCCAGTGAATGAGACATGAGTTTTACTGGGGGCTTACATACAGGGGAGAGAGTCCAGAGGTGATGGGCTGGACAGAATAATTGCATGGCCTAGTGGTGGTGGGCTGGGCAGGAGAACCACAACCGCTTGCAAAAAACATGTGGCTTATATAGCATTTTCACTTAACACCCTTTTCCTGACAGCCTCCACTTGGCAATTTTCATGCAACCCCAATCTCGGGGTCTCAGTGCCCCATACAGCCCATGTTCCACTAGACAGGCAGGGAGCTCAGATGTTTCTCGTAGACAAGGAATGAATCTCCAGATTGGCCACTCCCAAACCCCCTAGCTCAGAATACACATTCAGGTGCACCTGCCGTATAGGGTCATTCTCAGGGTATGCTTAAGTTAATGCTGTCATTTGGCATTTACCGTATGCTAACCATGAGTATAGGCTAGGGTTAGCCTGCTGGAAGAATGAGAAAGACGTGGGGGAGAGTGGGATTGACAAAGCTGAGGTCATTTGACCTTATTGCCCCAAGCCAACCACTAGCCAACCACCACCAGAAACGTGAGTCTCAGCTGAGAGCCAACTGACCTAGAAAACATTTAAGTGAGTCCAACCAAGATCAGGAGAAATTTCCAACTTAAATTACAAACTTGTAGGCCTGTGAGCCAATAAATGATGGTTGTTTTAGCCACTCATTTTTGTGTGGTCAGTTATGTAGCATTATGTGTAGCAATGTAAAACTGATACAGGAATTGGAAGGGAAACTGATAGGAAATGAATGTTCACACTCTGGCCCCAACTCTTTCTTTTATTCCCATATGTAAAATACACTGTCTCCCTCTTCCCAAGATCCTTAAAGGTCTCATCTAATCATAGCATCAGGCTCAAGGTCCAGGATCTCAAGGTGTAAAACAGGTCCTAATGTGGCTCCTTGGGTACAGTTGCTTTGAGTTGAAGATCTATGAGTGAAAAAGACAAGAAATTTGACCTTCAAACCTAATGCATTAGGGTAAGAAAGGACAGAATAAGTGTAGTAGACAATCCCATTCAAAAAGTGGAAGAATGGAAAGCTAGTAAGAGGCACTGGCTCATAGCAATCCTGAATTCTATCCCTGAAAATGCTGCCAGGACCTTCTCTTCCAGAGGAGGGAATATTCTTGATTAGGCCTCGGTTCTGCACCCTGGAAGTGACTCCCCAGTCTGTTGTTTTCTAAGGCTGTGTTGTGTACCATCTGGATGGTCTTTTCTACCCCCTTGGCTACTCCTGTGTGCTTTAAACAACTTTCTTAGCCTGTTTCCGGATTGTAGAAATTAGAGACCTAGAGGTTTTCTTACATTTTGAATAGTCTCTGTATCTTTTAGTGTAAACTGTTGATCCTTTTGTCAATATAGTACCATCAAAACTTTTGTGAGTTTCTTATAAATCTAATGGGCCAAAAGCAACACCTGCAATACTTTTAGAGCTAGGTCTCTCTAGATTCAACCACAGTTATTTGGGCAAGTTAAGTACTGTGAGACAGTGCTCTTAAGACTCCTAGTAGCACATTTCTTGAGCTTAGAGGATCGCTGTTTTCTGTCCTGTTTCTTTCCAGGGTCTTAATAGACGGTCTTAAAGACAAGTATTTGATTAGATCTTTGTCCTAGGCTATGTTTTACTTTGAGACTCTTTTGCCAGCTGAAGAAACAGATGAAAAGCAATTTTCTTTTCCAACCAAGAAGTCCTGTTTCCTCTATGGTCTCTCTCAATTTGCTTATGCACTGGACAGTTATTTTTCTAGCCCTTTCATTTCTTGTAGAATCTTAGCAGTATGCAGCAGACACTTTAAACATTATGCCTGGAAATGTTGTTGCTCAAATCCCAAGTTTATTAGGCACATCTTCTACCATCTGAATTGACACATGTAGCAGTTTTCTCATTTTTTTGTTACTGCATAACCCATGTTGTCATCTTTCCATCCTCTTGTAGCAGTTTCCTCATAATTTTTCTAGCCTCTGCCCATTTTTTTTGTTAATCGCAGCACCCTAGTTTTAAATAACAGTTTCAGTGTTAGTTGTTGCCACAAATAATGTTGCATGACAAGTCACCCCAAAATTCAGTGGCTTAAACAATCATTTAGCTCACAAGTCTGCAGATCAACTATTGAGGCTGAATTGTTCCTCTTGTCTCTGACATATTTTCTTAAGGAATCAACTGGCCATCAGCAGATCCAGATGGGCTTGGCTGGGGCCACTTGACTCAGCTGCACATATGCGTCATGGCTAGCTCAGTGAGCTAGCCCAATGCATTCTCGTTAGTAGTGTCTGAGTACAAGAGTATGCAAACCTAACCATGCAAGAGGGCAAGCAGAAATGCACAGGGGCTTCTCCAGCTGTCTCATTGGCCAAAGCAGCATAAATGATGAAGTCCAGAGCTGGAATAGGACAAGAGTACAATGTTACAGAACAAGATGTATGGATATAGATAGACCATTAAATAGTGCCATTAATAACCTCTGTATGCCATAGAAATTATTTCTGTGTAAATATAAGAATTTCTGTCGGTTGCAGTGGCTAACACCTGTAATCCCAGCACTTTGGGTAGGCTGAGCAGGCGAATCACTTGAGGTCAGGAGTTAGAGACCAGCCTGCCCAACATGGTGAAACCCCATCTCTACTAAAAATACAAAAATTAGCTGGGCGTGGTGGCAGGTACCTGTTATCCCAGCTACTGGGGAGGCTGAGGCAGGAGAATCACTTGAACCCAAGAGGTGGAGGATGCAGTGAACAGAGATTGCACCACTGCACTCCAGCCTGGGCAACAGAGTGAGACCCTGTCTCGGAAAAAAAAAAAAAAAAAAAAAGAATTCCTGAGTTACAACCTTGCGCCGGTGCCTCCCTGGAACAGAGTTCTCTGATGTCCTTGTGTGTTAACTGTGTCAGTTTCTTTGCCTTTTCTGGCTCTTTCATAAATTTGTTAGAAATATTTTCAATCCTCCTACATTTCCTGCCAGTATCATCTTTTTAAAGTAAATTCCATATGTTTATTACCTACAGGGTTGAGTGTCACCTTCTCTTGTTTGTCCCAGGTTAGTCATCCTACTGGGAAAAGTGAATAGCTGAAAGAAAAAGAGGGAGGAGAGGGAAGAACCTGAGGGGTCAAAAATGATTGCCAAACCCAGAAGTATCTGGATGTCAGTAAAGTTGTGAATGTGTGTAAATGTGGCTACATATGTATATGTTTGTACCAGATGTAATATTTACATGAGTGTGTACAGGAATTTTTATTAGTGTGGGTATGTGTGGATGTGTATATATCAGTGTGTTAGCAAATGTATATGTGTGTGGTAATGGGTATTCCTTCCCAGTTCACTGAAAATCACTACACATGACCTGATTAATCAATGAGCCAGTTACATATGTACTCACAGAGCAAAGTCTTATGGGAAAAGAAGGAAGTATGAAACACGGAGTCAAAAGGGTTGTAAGAACAAAGCAGGAGTTGGGGGCTCTTACACCCCAGCTTAAACTTCCAAGTTTGAGAAATTCCAAATGGCATTAAGGACCTTTTAACTCCTTCTGTCCCCATGTCCTTTCTCCAGTCTGAACAGTGGGGAAATACGGGATAAAGACATCCATGTTGCCTTTCCGTAAAGTAATATGAAACCGAGGAGCACAAGATGGATTTTATCCCTTTGATTCTCCCACCAAAGTGTCCCATCCTTACTGGAGATAGACGACCCAGGAGAAGATATCTAGTCCCTTCTCTGTCTCAAGAGTGGGATGCTGTTCTGTTTCCTCCGAAATACTTTTATATTTGAGAAAACATACCAGGTATGTCTTTGCCAAGACTCTCTTCCAAGAGGCCTGGTTTGAGTTAGGAGCTTGCCTGTTATTCACTGGTTTCGTGAGTTCTCAGAATCTCTCAGTGAAGTGTCAGGAATCTGGGGTTCTTTGGAAGTCCTAATTCTAGTCCCACACTGGGCACAGACCTCTTTAGACAGGTGGGAGATTTTCTGTTATGTTGTATGGATGCATTTGTTGTTCCAGAGAGGAATCAGAAAGTTGATTCCACTTGATGTATTAGTGGTGATCTCTGAGGGGAAACACTTTTCAATTGGCAGGGGACGGTGAGGCCATGAGATTGAAAACTGTCGCTTGAAGAATTTTGAAGAATTCTGTAATCTGGCCGGGCGCGGTGGCTCAAGCCTGTAATCCCAGCACTTTGGGAGGCCGAGGCGGGTGGATCACAAGGTCAGGAGATCGAGACTATCCTGGCTAACATGGTGAAACCCCGTCTCTACTAAAAATACAAAAAAAACCTAGCCGGGCGCGGTAGCGGGCGCCTGTAGTCCCAGCTACTTGGGAAGCTGAGGCGGGAGAATGGCGTGAACCCGGGGGGCGGAGCTTGCAGTGAGCCGAGATCGCGCCACTGCACTCCAGCCTGGGAGACACAGTGAGACTCCGTCTCAACAAAAAAAAAAAAAAAAAAAAAAAAAAAAAAAATT
>NC_037685.1:74609631-74744387 GCF_003255815.1 Theropithecus gelada
AAGGGGACACAGTTGAAAAACTAGTTAAAAAAAAAAAAAGAATAAAGTATAGACCATAGTTAATTGTATTGTGTAAATGTTAATTTCTTAGTTTGATAAACACACTATGTTTAGGGACAAGCAAGAGTAATTCAGAAACATCTTTGGTAACAGCCATAACCACTTCTTCCAAAAAAGACACAAGTTGCCCATAGAAAAATAAATAATAAAGGTCAATATCCACAATACAAAGACCCTGGACACATATCCACTTACCCACAGACCCTGACACCTGACCCACCCATGGACCTCATCAACAGCATCAGCTGCAGACCTTGTCAAATGTCCTGCCCAGAATCTCTTTCCAGGATTACTTGTGAAGGGCTTTCCCTGCCAGAGTCAGTCTGTAAAGATGGAGAGAGTTGACTGCTTCTCAGTTGCACACACACCAACACAAAGATACAAGGATCACAAAAAATCAGGAAAATGACACCACCAAAAAGACAAAATAAAGCTCCAGGAACCAACCCTAAAGAAATGGAGATCTATAACTGCCAGACAAAGAATTCAAACAATTATCTTAAAGAAGCTCAGTGAGCTACAAGAGAACAAATCAGGAAAATAAATGAACAAAATTAGAAGTTCAACAAAGAGATAGAAACCATAAAAAAGAACCAAATAGAAATTCTGGAGCTGTAGTTACTATGACTGAACTAAAAAACAGTTTCAACAGCAGATTCAATTAAGTAGAAGAAAGAATAAACTCAGAGACATGCCATTTTGAATTATTAGAGAAGAAAGAGAAGTATGAGGAAATCCCACTAGACTTAAGAGCAAGCAGACTAATCAGCAAGCAAACTAATATATGGATTAGCAAGCGACATCAGCAAGCAAACTAATATATGCATTATGGGACGTTCAGAAGAAGAAGAGAAAAAGGAACAGAAAGCTTATTTAAAGAAATAATGGCTGAACTTTTTAAAACTTGAAGATGATAATGGACATTCAAATTCATGAGAGAACTCAAATAGGTGGAACCTAAAGAGTTCTAGAAGAAATTAATCTTAAATTGTCAAACGTCAAAGACAAATTTGAAAGCAAGAGAAAAATGACTCATCACATATATAAATCTCCATACAAGTATTAGCAGATTTTTCAGCAGAAATGTTGCAGGCAAGATGAGAGCGGGATGTTATATTCAAAGTGCTGAAAGAGAAAAAAAGCTGCCATCCAGAAATACTATATCTGGTAAAAATGTCCTTTAAAAATGAATGAGAGACAAAGATGTTCCAAGACAAATGAAAACTAAGGAAGTATGTCAACACTAGGTCCTCCTTATAAGAAGTGTGAAAGGGAGTTCTTCAAGTTGTAACAAAAGGATACTAAACAGCAACATGAAAGTATATGAAAATATAAATCTTGGCTGGTAAAGGTAAATACACGGACTAATACGTAACAATGTATATTGTAATGGAGATGTATAAATTACTTATAATCCTAATATAAAGTAAAAAGACAAAAGTTTTAATAAGTATAACCAAAAATATTAATAATTCACAATATAAAAAGTAAATTATCACATCAATAACAGTGTGTAATAAACATGAAGTTTTTGTATGTTATTCAAGATATGTTATCTTAAACTGTTATAAGAAGTTTTATGTACACCTCATGGTAATTACAAAAGTACAGTAGATACAAAATATAGAATAAAAGCTTATTACTACAAAAGCTCACATAATAAAACAGCAAAAAGGAAGAGGAACAAAAGAACTATAAAACAGAAGACAACTAACAATATAACAATAGTATTTTACTTATCAATAATTTAAGTGGATCAAACTTAATAAATATATATAAAATATATTATAAATAATAAATAAATATAAAAATAAGATTCAACTATGTGTTGTCTACAAGAGAAGCACTTTAAGGACACACTGACTGAAAGCAAAAGAATGGAAAAAGATACTCCAAGCAAATAGTAACCAAAATAAAGCAGGGGTAGCTATTTTTATAATATAGAAAGCGCCTTTAAGTCAACTGTCACAAGAGACAAAGATTGTTATATAGTGAAAAAAATAGTTCAACAGGAAGATAACAATAGTTGTAGACTTCAATAACTCACCTTCAATATGGATTGATCATACAGAAAATTATTAAGGAAAACAGCAGTCCTGAATAACACTATGTACCAAACGGACCTAACAGAAATGTACAGAACATTCTACCCAGCAGCAGTAGAATGAACATTGTTCTCAAGTGCACACAGAACATTCTCTAGGATAGATCACATGCTTGGTCATAAAACAAATCTTTATTTTATAAGGATTAAAATCATACCAAGTATCTTTCTGACCACAATGAAATCAAACAAGATATCAATAACAAAAAAAGAGAAAATTCACAAATACATGGAAATTTAAAAACACACTTCTAAACAACTATTGGCTCACAAAAAGAAATGAAAAGGAAATTTACAAAATATCTTGAGAAAAATAAAAATAAAAAATATACTAAAACGTATTGGATGCATCAAAAGAAATAAGAGGGAAGTTTATAAACAGCTACCTTAACAACAACAACAACAAAAACTAAAATGAATAACCTAATGGTATGCTTTATAGAACTAGAAAAAGAACAAACCAGGCCAAAAGCTAACAGAAGAAAGAAAATATTAAACGTTAGAATAGAAATAAATGAACTAGAAAACAGAAAAACATTAGAAAATAATAAAACAAATAGTTGGTTTTTTTAAAAGATAAAATACACAAGTTCTTGCCCAGACTAAGAAAAAAAGATTCAAATAAGTCAAATAAAAGAGGGGCTATTACAACTGATGCCACAGAAATAAATAATATCATAATAAACTATTATATATAACAATACATACCAACACATTGGATAACCTAGGAGAAATGAATACATTCTTAGAAACACAGGACCTACCACACTGAATCATGAAGAAATAGAAAGCCCAATTGAATCAACGACAAATAAGGAGACCTAATCAGTAAACAAAAATTACCTACTAAGTAAAAGCCCAGTATCAGATGGTTCCACAGGTAAATTCTATCAAACATTTAAATAATTAATGCCAATATTCTTAAACTCTTTCAAAAACTAGAAGAGGAAACACTTTCAAACTCATTTTATGAGTCCCGGCACTCCAATACAAACCAAGACAAATATTCCATGAGAAAAGAAAATAGGCCAATATCCCTGTTGAACATTAATGTAAAAATCCTTAACAAAATAACAGCAAACCAAATTCAATAATGCATTAAAAGGGTCATACACCAAGACCAAATGGGATTTATTCCTGGGATGCAAGGATGGCTCAACATATGAAAATCAATCAATGTGATACATCATATTAATAGAATAAAGGATAAAAATCACATGATAATATCAATAGATGCAGAAAAGCACTCTATAAAATTAAACATGCTTTCATAATAAAAACCTAACAAATTAGGTAAAGGAGGAACTTAACAAAATAAAGGCCTTACAGGAAAAGCCCATAAGTATCATCACACTCAGTGGTGAAAAACTGAAAGATCTTACTGAATCGGGAACAAGGAAGGATATCCACTCCTACCATTTATATTCAAATGAGTACTGAAATTATAGCCAGAGCAACTAGGCAATAAAAATAAATAATTTTTTTTTTGTTTTTACTTTGTAAAGGAAATACTTGGAAAGAAAAAATAAAATCATCTGTTTGCTGATGACATGATTTTACATACAGAAAACTCTAAGAAGTCCATACATACAAAAAGTGTTATAACTAATAAATTTAATAAAGTTGCAGGTTATAAAAATCAACATATAAAAATTAGTTCTGTTTCTGTACATAAACAATTAACTATCTGAAAAGGAAATTAAAACAATCTCACGTACAATAGCATCAAAAAGAACAAAGTACTCAGGAATAAACTTTACCAAGGAGGTTAAAGCCTTGTATACAAAAACTGTAAAACACTGATGAAAGAAATTAAATCACACACAAATAAATAAATAAAAAATCCCATGTTCATGAAAAAACTTGGGATATCAAACAAAAATATTTTGATTTGAAGAATATCAAAATGTTCACACTATCCAAAGCAATCTACATATTCAATGAAACCTCTATCAAAATCCCAGTGGCATTTTTTTTACAGAAACAAAAAATACAATCCTAAAATGTATATGAAACCATAAAAGACCCTGAATAGCCAAAGCAATTTTGATCAAAGGAAAATCTGGAAGTATCACATTACCTGACTTCAAAATATATTACAAAGCTATAGCAATCAAAACAGGATAACCTGGGATAAAAACAGGCATATATAACAATGGAGCAAAGTAGAGAATCCAGAAATAAACCCAGGCATGTAAGATCAAATGATCTGCAACAAGGGTGCCAAGACTAAACAAATGATGGTGGAAAAAGTGGATATCCACATACAACAGAACGAAATTTTACCCTTACTCTTACACTGTACACAAAAACAACTCAAAATGGAATAAAGAGTTTAATGGAAGGCCTGAAACCATAAATTTTCTAGAAGAAAGCGTAGAAGAAAAGCTCCATAATGTTGATTTCAGCAATGATTTACTGGATATGATACCAAAGGACAGGCAACAAGAGCAAGCAATAGATACGTGATATCACATCAATCTAGAAAACTTCTACACCACAAAGGAAATAATAAAAAACATGAAAAGGTAACTTTCAAAATGGGAGAAAACCTTTACAAAATGGGGGAAAATAATTTATCTGATAAAGAGTTAATGTCAAAAATATATCAGGAATTCCTACAACTCAATAGCAAAAAAAAATCCCATAAAAATGGGCAAAGAAACTGAGTAGACATTTCTCTGAAGAAGACTAAACAAATGATGGTATATGAAAATGATGGTATATACAGGTATATGAAAACATACTCAACAGTACCAATCATCAGGGAAATTCAAGTCAAAACTAAAACGAGATATCACCTCACATCTGTTAGGCTATTATAAAAAATAAAAAGATAACAAATGTTGGTGAGGACACAGAGAAAAAGGAACCTTTATAAGCTGTTGGTGGGAATGTAAATTGGTACAACCACTGTGGAAAACTGTATGGGGATTCCTTAAAGAATCAGAACTACCAGTGGATAGCAGAAACCCCACTTCTGAGTATATATCCAAAGGAACTGAAGTCTGGATCACAAAGGGATTTCTGCACTGTCATGCTCACTGAAGCATTATTCACAATAGGCAAGATTTAGAAACAACCTAAATACCTGTTGACAGATGGATAAAGAAAATGTCGTATATACATACAATGGGATATTATTCAGCCTTGAAAAAGAAAATCCTGTCATTTGCAGCAACATGGATGAATCTGGAAGACATTATGCTCAGTATACTAAGCCAGGCACAGAAGGAAAAATGCTACATCATTCTACTAATATGAAGAATCTAAAATAATCAAACTCATAAAAGCAGATAGAATGGTGGTTGCCAAGGGCTAGGGGAAGGGCAAAATGTGGAGGTATTAGTCAAAGGGTAAAAATGTTTAGTTATAAAAGACAAGTCCTAGGACTCTACTATACAGTACAGTGCCTATAGTTAATATTTTATAACACTTAAAATTTGCAGTGACATTATTTGCTAGATCTTATGTTAAATGTTCTTACTGCAAAATAATATGAAACTTTTGGAGGTGATTAATATGTTTATGGCACAGATTATGGTGATGGTTTCATGGTTATATACTTATCTCTAACTCATCAAGTTACATACATTAAATATGTAAAAGTTTTACATTATTCTTACCTCAAAGTGATTTCTCTTTAAAAAGATCAATATCCAAAGCCACTCTGACTTCAAAAGTCAGGTAGATAGTACTGACTCTTTTAGGAAATAAAAGAAACAGCTATCTTTTGGTGAGGTAATATCAAATTATTTTACATTTTAACTTTCAAGCAACTGTAAAGAGACATGAGATTTATACTTGTTCTAGATGCTTCCAGTTCAACACGGTAATCAGATCACATCAACTTATTCCATGCCTTCTCAGGTTCCCAAATAGCCATAAATCTACAAAGTCAAAGAAAATTGGAGAGGATGAGGAAATGCTAGAAAAATTCTACATGACAGAATTGAAGAGGACTGAGAAAGCTACAGCCTAAGT
Organism: Theropithecus gelada; assembly: GCF_003255815.1. Classification (NCBI taxonomy): domain Eukaryota; kingdom Metazoa; phylum Chordata; class Mammalia; order Primates; family Cercopithecidae; genus Theropithecus; species Theropithecus gelada. The sequence continues at coordinate 74,615,780 of NC_037685.1, forward strand.
ACATGTGAGAAGAAAGGATGATCAAAAGAAAGCAGAAACTTGAGAGAACTCTGTAGGGAAACAATCAGATTTCTAGACTATACCCTAAAAAGCAAGATATCAGGCTATACTCTCTGATACAAAGTTTGCAGTCAAATTTTCATTCTTAAATATAATTGTATAACACTTACTGACAGACATTTGAAGAAAGTTGGAAAGATAAAGAAATCTGCAATCAACAAACAAAAGTAACCCTTGAGGAAATTTGAGAGTAACTGAGAGAATAGAACTTTTAAAACTCTAAAAACATAAACAAGATTTTATTAAATAATCAGACTATTATCAATTTTACAAAAATCAATATAAAGAAAATTGTGTTTAATAATTCTCCCAAAAAGTTTTTAAAAATTGAAAGAGAAATGAAAGAAGACAAAAGACAAAGGATATACAGAATCCAACCAGAAGACCTACTACTAAGAATGCCAAGAATTCCCAGTAAGGAAACCAATGAGAGGAATTAAAGAATTGAAAAGAAATTTCCACAACTGAAGGTCAGATGTTTTCAAAATTAAAGGGCTCATCAAGAGGCAAACATAATCAATGAAGAAAAGAATCATAACCAGATATGTTTTTGTAAGAGTTCCTATACATAAGTTTCTAAAAATTGAGGAGGAAAAAATTAGTAACTTACAAAGGGACGGGAATCAAATTTCTTGTCAACAATACTGGATACTAAAAAATAGAGCAATGCCTCCAAATTTCCAATGGAAAATTGTTTTTAACTTATATATCTTAATCTAGCCAAATCTAGCCAAAATATTAATCAAGTCACTTTCAGATATACAAAGATTCAGGGCATTTACTTCCCATATGTCCTTTTTGGAAAAATTCTTGAGGATGTGCTTTAGCAGTAAATACAATTAAAGTAAGAAAAGACATTAATCCAAGCAAGAGAAAGGCAAGATGCCTAGGTATCAGTTACCCCAACCCGGGACAGAGGGAGGTATGTAGGAAAAAGGAAATTTATAAATATTTTATTCTATTTCCTGAGGTGAAAGTACCTAAGAATGCAATAAAGGCAGATTACACAAAGAAAAGTAAAAGCAATTAGAAACTCTAGGAAAAACAAAACGTTAAACAAAATAAAGCAACATAATCATAGTATACAACTTAGATCAGTAGTATAACTACATATTCATACCTACACATTGATTTTTAACCATTAGAATCAACCTACAAATATTACAACTAGAGTTGTAATATATTCGAAAAACATTATATCAACTTCAGTAATTTAAAATTAAAAGCATATATGAGAGGAACTGAAAGGCATTAAAGGGAGGAGTTATAGAAAGAATGATTGTTATGGTCTGAATTTGTCCAAAATTTGAAACTCAATCCTCATTGTGCTGTTATTAAGAGGTGGATGGAGGCTTTGGGGAAGTGACGAAGTCACGAGAGCTCCATCCTCATGAATGGATCAGTGCCTTATAAATGGGCTGGAGGGAACTAGCATAGGTCCCTTTAGCTCTTCTGTCATGTAAGGATATGGCATTTTCTCCTTTTGCCCTTCCTCTTCTTCTATGTGAGGATGCCCCCATGAAAACACACTGTGGACAGAATAGGCCTTCACTAGACATGGAACCTGCCAGCATCATGATCTTGCGCTTTCCAACCTCCAGAACTTAGAAGAAACAAATTTCTCTTCCTTATATATCACCTAGTATCAGGTATTTTTTGTTATAGTAACACAGACTAAGATAGTAATAGTCTCATCTTAAAAAGGAATCACTTGATACTATATATGACTGAGATAGAAATAAAGGAATAAGTATATTATTCAAACGTATACAGGTAACGAGAACCTTTGGGGTTTACTCTCTAAAGTATTTAGAGGTTTTACTCTCTAAAATATGAGGGCATTTTAGCAATGGGGAGCTGGCAGTACAGATGAGCTAGATCATTATGTATCACAGTGATTATTAAGTCAACAGATAATATTGAAATTTTATAAATCAAGAAATTGTGATCACATACACATGCATATACTTGATTCAGCCAATATTATATAATTAGAACTATAAAGGAACTAAAACAATATAAACATAGAAACAGCTAAAAAAATTATTAGTTTTTCTTTGGGCAGTAAGTCTGGAGGTGGGATCCAGGATTATAGTTTTTCATTATAAGCCCTCCTATACTGTTTAATTTTTAAAAGCATATATATGCATTTATTGATCAAATAAATGTGAAACATATATTAATGTTTAAAAATCCATCTGGAAATCATCCAGCTAGACTAATGCTTCATCATAATGCAGCTCTCAGCATTTAAATAAGGTCTTGTTGGTAATTCAGAAACTACTACATTTTAAAGCTCAAATAGCAATGTCTTCTACACATTCTACTCTGTGGTAGAAAACATCACAGCAACATTTTAGAACAGATGATAAACTAGCCTATATCAGGGATATTAGGTGTTAAAGAAATAAAACTGTGGTTAAAATATTTGTTAAAAATATGAGGTGAATAAATGCCTGTCCTAATGAGTCTCCTCACTAGTATCTAATACATGTTAGAGAAAGGGGAACATTGGTCTCTCTGCTCACTAGTACAACAATGGACGACTGCTTAAATTGCAGCCATCCTCAAATACCTTGAGTCTGTCATTTATTCCCTCTGATTTCCCATGAGAAAGATTACAAATTGCCCCCTAGAATCAGGGTCTGTGAACACATCCTCAACTTTCATTTCTAGGACCTAATACCTCTGCCGTCAGTCATGGCACAGCTCAAATTTTTTGAAGCATAGTGGGACACAACAGAATTGTCACTTAAAATTTGGAATACATCTGATGTAGCATGAACTGGACTTTCTAAGTGTGTTAACTACTCTGCAATATAGATTTGGAAAATGTGAAAATGAAGTGGAAAACCTTAAAAAGACAAATGTCCAAATAAGAAAGATTACAGAGTCTGTGGAATGGTATTCTCATTCATCTTCAAATTTCCTTTGCTTAGTGTTTAAAACAGATGAAGAGGTTTTCCAATGTCATTTGATACAAGCAAACATCTGAAATTCAACAGCAAACTCCCCTTCTTGCAGGAGCCTTAAAAATGAAAGCTGGCTTGCTTTTCCTAAAGAAAGAAAAAAAATGTCTCCCCAAACCCCAACACCCACCCTTTCCTGAATGAGAATTTTCCAGCAGCTGGAAGTTTCCAGACCTATGTTCTCAGTGTTGGACAGCCTTACATTTACTCATTTTTAGCAAAATTAGGGCTCAGAAAGTTTCATGAGTGGTGTTACACATCAGACGTCTGTCTGAAGTCATTGTGGAAAGGGTTTCTCTGTACCTATATATAGATCTAAGTAGGAGATGGAAGTCACCAAAATAATTTTGTAACAGAACAACAACAACAAAAAGAATAACCTATAAATATTATAGGACTCTCTTGGTGTGGATCAAATCAAAGCTCAAAGAGCCTCCAGATCAATCCATGTGAGATTTTACAGGCCTTCTAGAATTGGTAACAGACAAGGTTTTGCTTTCCTGCCAGCCGGCATTTCTATTCCGATGCATTCATACATAGTGATGGTTGTTACTGACATTATAATTACCTATACAATCCTTTTAAGAATGTAAGTTCCATGAGAGCAAGAATGTTATATCATCCACTACTGTATTCAATCATCTAGAAGAGTGTCTGACATATAATAGGTATTCTGTAAAATTTTTAAATGAATAAACACCTTGTAAATTTACTATAAAGAGCAAAGGAATAAGTACAGGTGAAAGTGCTGTGCAAATTACATTCTAAAAGGTGAGCAGTTGTTATTCTGTATAATCCAATTCCTGTTGGGGCCCACTCCTAAAGGCTCTGACAGAGCCATTGCCTGCATTTTGATTCCTTCTACTGGGCCACAGTTAGACTCATCTACATGGGAGAGGCAGGATAATGCAGTTGTTCAAAGTGTAAACTCTGAAACTGGATTTCCTGAGTTCAAATCCCACCTCTGTGACTGACTTACTAGCTATATGATCTTGAGAAAGTTATTTAACCTCCCTATGCTTAATATCCTTATATGTAAATTGGGAGATGATAATGATGCTTAACTTATAGGGTTGTGAGAATTACATAGATTACTATCTGTAACTCATTGAAAACAGGGGCTGGTACAAAGTAAGCATTAAATACTGCTACTAGTGTTGTTGCTACCACTCCTATTCTTATAGTGATGCAGAAAAAATATAAGGAAATTCAGCAATATCCATACTGCGCATTTTTTCTACTAATGCCACATGCAAGTTTAAGGCTGTATTTTATATTGCTGAATTCCTCTGAAGTTTCAACTTCATGAACTATTCTTCTACATATTTAGTTCCTTAAAGAGCTCAATGGAGCTACAGCTCAGTAAGTTATGTGTTTTGGATAAAATAAGGATATGAGCTGAGGCATTTAATCATAGAAGCAGCCTCAGGCTCTCTATCCATTCTTGGCTTGTTTTTCAAAGCACATTGCTAAATGTGTTTTCTCTTTCATAAAGTTTTTTAAAAGTTACTTGGACATGACAAGCTTCTTTAAATATAAAACAATTTTAATTTTTATTGAGATTTGCTACAGGAACATTCTTAGTGTTGGTAATATTTTTAGACAATAATTTTATTCAGAAGACCTTGCTTTATAGATTAACTGCACAATAGAGTTTGTGCAGTTACATTTACATGGACTTTGTGCTCCATAGTACTGAAATCCAAATATCAGTTTACTTCAGTATAAGCATATCAGATTGACCTGAATTGCTCTAGAACTTTTAAAAGGCAAACCCCAAAATGAAACAACACACCGCCTCTTGAACCATATATTCTGCGCAGTGAGCAAGATCTTTCAGTTAGAACTTACTAAATTAGGTCAAGAGGTTCTCCTGGGATAAAGGAGTTTGCCAGAGTAATTCTAAAATTCCCCAAATAAGGCATACAGCACTATCACATTTCACTGATTCTTATTCGTTCTTTCATAGTGCTATGGGAAATGTTAGACCATTGGTCTGCATCATTTCACCTCCTTGTAGGGGAAAAACTGTCACCAGCAACTGCTGCTTCAAACTGTAATAATCTTTCAGGTTCATTCTAGGGAATCCAAAAGGCGAGCACCAGATATTTCCTTTCCTTTCCACAGGCGATCATGCAAATTCCCTAGCTTAAGGCTGAGAAATATGCATGTGTGTGTGTGTACTTATGCATATTATGTATATATGGCCTATGGATATTATATATATACACACTATGTACAGTATATATATACACACACACTATCTATGGACAGTATATACAGTGTCTATGGATATTATACATATGCCATCCATGAATATTATATATGCATAATCTATGAATACTGTATGTAGATGTATATCTAATATACATACATATACATGTATTCATTATTATTTTTTTTTTTTGAGACGGAGTCTCGCTCTGTCACCCAGGCTGGAGTGCAGTGGCCGGATCTCAGCTCACTGCAAGCTCCGCCTCCCAGGTTTATGCCATTCTCCTGCCTCAGCCTCCCGAGTAGCTGGGACTACAGGCACCCACCACCTCGCCCGGCTAGTTTTTTTTTTTTTTTTTTTGTATTTTTTTTAGTAGAGACGGGGTTTCACTGGGTTAGCCAGGATGGTCTCGATCTCCTGACCTCGTGATCTGCCCGTCTCGGCCTCCCAAAGTGCTGGGATTACAGGCTTGAGCCACCGCGCCCGGCCGTATTCATTATTTTATAGAATCAGGTCGAGCTTTTCAATTACTGGCAGATCTGCAAAGGCTGTTGAGATTTAAACCATTACAAACAGTTACATGAGAGTTGTCCCGGAGTCACAGAGCCCAGAAAGCTAATTCTAACCTGCTTTCCTTCTTATGTACTATATACTTCTAATTACCCAACATGGTTAGGTTCTCATACCATTTTGCATATTTTCATCCAAAAATTCAAACCTACTCCATCCTGAGAACAAAAGCTGGCAAGAAGCACTCAAGTGATGGGTGAACAAAATGTATTTAAAAAAGCAACATTCTGACATGGAAATGTCATGTGAGCTGCCGAATGGCACACAGCTCCAAAGTCTACCATAATATTTTGAAACACTTTGCCAATGAGCATATAATTGACTGAAAAACTTGCCAGCACTATTCCAGAGACGTTTAACATACTATATAATAAAACAATTTACAAAAAAGAATTAAATGTTAGAAGCACATTTTTAGAGAGCTTCCAAAACCAGTGTGTGTGGGTTTTTTTTTTTTCCATTTTGGGAACAAAGAAATAACTCTGATATTCTCAGTTTTCACACTTTGCCTTCCATATTTGACCTGCTGCCTATCACTTGCATTTCTGCATAACAGTCACATCAGTCAGTAATAAACCTGTATTTATTGAGAACTTTAGAAGTACAGATATCTTGGCTCAAATTGCTATAAGATCCTGCCTCATGAGGTCAGCATCTGAGCTTTTTTATGAGCATATTCCCATCCATCCCTCTTTCTAACAAGTATTTATTAAGCACCTAAGATATGTCAAGTATTGGGTTAGATGCCAGAGAGATAATGATGGGCAATATAATGTGACTGCCACCATGGAGTTTATAGCCTATCTGGGAAGGGTCATAGTTAAAGGAATAATAATCATAATTTGTGGCTGGGCGCAGTGGCTCACGCCTGTAATCTCAGCACTTTGGGAGGTCAAGGCACGCGGATCACATAAGGCCAGGAGTTCAAGAGCACCGTGGCCAACGTGGCGAAACCCTGTTTCTACTAAAAATACAAAAATTAGCGAGGCATGCTGGTGCAAGTTTCTAATCCCAGCTACTAGAGAGGCTGAGGCAGTAGAATGGCTCGAACCCGGGGGGCAGAGGTTGTAGTGAGCTGAGATCACGCCACTGCATTTCAGCCTGGGCAATAGAACAGCGGAAGAAAGGGTGTAAAACATTAAAAAAAAAAAAATCAGAAAAACAATGCCTGGTATGTAGAGAGAACAAGGGGCAAAGTGATAAGAAAAAAGACCAGAGAGGTGAGCATAGGCTGGGACTATTACTGTTTTTCTAAGATCCATTCTTTGCCCTTGGTCTCTTTTCTACGATCATTTATAGTTTTAATAAATACTAGACTGGGTAACTAACAACACATCCTGAAGTAATAACATACAATAAAACTATTATTCCATAATTCTTAACACAGACCTCTCCTTGTAACCCAGTGAATCATCTGTAACAAAACCCAAAGCAACTGTGTATCTATTCCACCGGGAAATTTTGGGTTTTTTGTTAATAGATGATACGTCAGGCTTTATGACCATATCTGCATTTGTGACTGACATTTCCTTTACGAGATTTATTATAATGAGGACAAATCACACAAAAGCAATACATTTAAAACCAATAAAAAAGGAGAAAAATCACCAGTACTCCTTTACCTTTAAAGAAAAGTTAACACTTAGCTTTTTTTGTTTTTTGGTTTTTTTTTTTTTGAGACGGAGTCTGGCTCTGTCACTCAGGCTGGAGTGCAGTGGCGCAATCTCGGCTCACTGCAAGCTCCGCCTCCCGGGTTCCCGCCATTCTCCTGCCTCAGCCTCCGAGTGAGTAGCTGGGACTACAGGCGCCCACCACCACACCTGGCTTATTTTTTGTATTTTTACTAGAGATGGAGTTTCACTGTGTTAGCCAGGATGGTCTCGATCTGACCTCGTGATCCGCCCATCTCGGCCTCCCAAAGTGCTGGGATTACAGGTGTGAGCCACCGCGCCCGGCCAACACTTAGCTATTGATCACATAGTTTAAACAACAACATAGGTTTCAAAGAAATATAAGGATCTCAAAACTACAATTCTGCATTAATTTATGATATAACTGTTTTCATAGAAAACATCAATATTTAACAGTGAAATATATTAATGCAATGTTTGTTTAGGTTCAGGTACATTTATATACACATTTGCATGTGCATTTATTTCTGTCAACAGGCAGTTACAGGAGCAGTAATAATTAGCTTTTATTCTTGTGGGTTAAGTAGAACAATAATATCTACTTCATGTTCACTTCTTGAGACAAAGAGGCAATTTTGTATTTCAGCTCTTTTCTTGTTGGATTCTATTAAAGGTGAGGTAGAACAAAATACAATTCAACCCAGTTTTACATATCTTTAATGTGCAATTGAGAGCTTTTTGTTTTTAGTCCTAAATATTTTGGCTCCATCACAGTAAGTCGCTATGGGTAGCTGCTAAATTCTTAAACCAGAAGCAATTATATTTCAGGAAAGAGTCACTTAAATGTTTGCATCAAGCACCAAATGCATTTTTGTCTTAATAAATTAGAACATGTCTTCCTCTCCCTTATTTTTTCTAAGTCCACTCTTTCTTCTCTCTTGACTTTGGCATATGAACTTGTACTTGTAGCCAAACACATCGGTTGAGCTGGGAGTATTATCTTAAACAGCTGGAAGGGAATGATGAAGAAGCTTGGCCAGCCCATCACCCAGTCAACCTTCCTCTGTTTCCTCCCCACCCACGTTCTAGATTTTGGCTTCACCCAATCCAACCAGCCTCTTCTAATTAACTCTTTCATACTCAATTGTCTAAAGCGATATGGCAAAACTTACTGCCAGTCCCATTTTGGATTAGTTTGTAGAATATTTGTGTCTTTACAAGTCATACCTTTATAACAGCTCTTGTTATATGAATATTCTACAAATTAACTCCCGTCACCTACGTCTGCTGAGCACTGGAATATTAGTTGGGCTGTCAAGATGCCATAGAGGAGACAGGTAGTTTCTATGGAGAAAAGCAGCTGCCAGAGGTCCAGCTCCAACTGCAGCCCCTCTACCTAAAATAACCTTGTCACCAGGATTGAGGCTTTCTATATGCCAGATTGTAGGTTGAGGCACCCACAGTTTCAACAACAAGACTACTTAGCCATGGTAGCTTCATCAGTAACTTTCAGACACACATTTTGTTTCATTTTCATGGGAATGCAACAATATTAAGCCCACAGAAAGAAACGGATGCTCAGAGCATTAACTGATTTGTCCAAGGTCACACAACCAGTACATGGCAGAGGTGGGACCAAAACACAGGGACTTCTGAGTGCCTGTGTGTCACGTACTCCAAAACAGCAAAGTCTTTGGCAATGTCTCTCAAAAATTCTCAGACTGTATCTGCATGAAATTGCTGTGGGTGATTTTTAAAATGCATGTTCCTGGATCCAGCCAAGACCTAAGAATTACATTCTTTAAGAGTGGAGCCAAGAATCTGCATTTTAAGGAGGTCCCTAGGTAATTTTCATTCACAGTAGAGACACAGAAAGGCTAAGTCTTTTCTTCTACTCCTAAACTTTGGAGTATCAGTTAGTTTTTCATCAGAAATGCTTCTGGGATCTTTAAATTCATTGCCTGAGTTGTCTTACGAACAAGTCAAATGCTTACATAATATTTTCTACATCCTAGGTCTTGTTAATTGATTAAATTCTCACAACAACCTTACAAGGTAGATAACAGTATTATAACACTCATGTTATAGATAAGGAGACTTAGGCACAGAAAAGCTAAAGGAGCTTCCCTCAAATCACACACAAGATGTGATCCCGGGCCATCTGGCTCCAGAGTCCATTTGTCAACCACTACGCTATGCTAGAGCTGCAGCTTCAAAGAATCACAGTCATTGAAAAGTGCTGGAGAGCAACTGCTCATGGAAATCTCTGATCTGAGCTTCATGGAACAGATCAGAGTTCCTCCAGGATGTCCTGCTCCATACTCCAGTGCCTTCACAGCTGTTCTCCCTGCTAACATGCCATGTATGCCCTAATCTGACAAAACCTGGACAGTCATCCTGTATGTCCAGAGTGAGCCCGATGTCCCTCATTTGTGTTCCCAGGGCCTAGTGCACACAAGCCTCATGGCACTAATTATACTAACCTATACCTGCAACTCTAAGCCTATCTTCCACAGGAAATTAGAACTTCCTAAAGGTAGATATTGAGCCTTATTTTCTGCCCCAGGTATCCAGCAGTCAGCAGGAACTCCATAGATGCTTGTGGAATAAGTGAAAGGTGGAATATACAGTAAAGAATGGTTATTCACTTTATAACGGAATTTACCAAAAGTTTCGGAATCCCTGTGTTCATTGACATATCATTAATGTCTTGACAGAAAGCCTAAAGGACAGAAAGTTAAAGCCACTGCCAACTGGAGATCAATCCAATATCAGATAAAACATCTTTGAAGTTATAACGAAAGCTTCTATGGGATCTAAAAATGTGAATTAGACACAGCTTTTCAAGGACACTCCTGTTGCACAAAAGGGAGTGTACACGTTAGAGAAGGTTTGCCTCAGTGCTATTAACATGTAAGCAGATGGGGAGGTGAAACTTAGCTTGTGGATTCAGTCCTTTTCTCTCCAGCTGGTAGAAGCAAAGATTTTGAGAACTCTGCTCTCCTGCCTACTGAATGATCATGTTTCCCTGCTCTGCAATGACCATCAAAGCCAGCTGGGAAAAACAAAATTCTTTTGCACAAGAACATAGGGAGCAACAGGGAAGAACAAAGCTGTAGTACTTTGGTTCTTTGGCTCCTGCTTCTGGAAAACTCTACTTGGTATTTTATCTAGCTTGTACTCTCAGTGGTGTAGTAAATCAAACAGGATAGTTGCACAATGTTCTACAGTGTTGGGGACGAATTTCTTACATGCCTAGAAAGCTACCAGGGTTGTAACTAAATTCCTCAAACAAAGCAGCCCCAAACACACAGAATATTAGCTTCCCCATTTTGTGTAGCTTACTGAGCTCTTGAGATTGTGTACATGTTAAACACATTCACTCCCATTTTTCTTCCTTGAGATTTTGAGTTTTCTGTCACATCAAAGAATGTATATCAAAAAAATACAAATGGAATTTGTGATAAGTAGAAACAGGGCATATTAATTTTTCCTTCTAAACAATACCCTAAGACGAAAACAGGCTAAAGTCATTATGCTAACCCAGTGATGGAGGGCTCAGATTACCACACAAATAAACAATATGTTTTACAGAATACAGACTACAGTGTGCCTCACAATTATATTTTATGGTGGAGTATATTTTTACAGAGCTTTTGGCCTGGTCATTTAAGAAAAATGTCCTTAGGCCAGGTGCGGTGGCTCATGCCTGTAATCCCAGCACTTTGGGAGGCCGAGGTGAGTGGATCACCTTGAGGTCAGGAGTTCAAGACCAGCCTGGCCAACATGGTGAAACCCCGTCTCTACTAAAAACACAAAAATTAGCTGGGCATGGTGGTGGGTACCTGCAACCCCAGCTATTCGGGAAGCTGAGACAGGAGAATCTCTTGAACCTAGGAGCTGGAGATTGCAATGAGCCCAGATCGCGCCATTGCACTCCAGCCTAGGCAACAAAAGCTAAACCCTATCTCATTAAAAAATGCCCTTAAGTTTGTAGTTCTCTACAAGTTGCATGTGAAATAAGGAGTTCTGTGAAAACCATATCTCATGGAATAAATCCCAATCAATGTCTTTGACTGGAAGTTCAGAAGTGAGTGCTCCCTGCCTATGGTCACAGGTTTAATCAACTCCAGTATGGGCCAATTATCTCTGCAACTATGGTCTGAATGTGTGTGTCTCCCCAAAATTCATATGTTGAAATCCTAACCTCCAAGGTGATATTATTCAGTGGTGGGGGCCTTTGGGAGGTGACTACATCATGAGAATGGGATTAGTGCTCTTATAAAAGAAACCCAAAAGAGAACCCTCATTCCTTTCACCATGCAAGGACACAACTAGAAGCTGTCATCTATGAACAACAAAGTAGGCCCTATCTAGACATTGAATCTGCTGGCACCTTGATCTTGAACTGTGGAAAATTCGGTTGTTCATAAGCCACATGGTTTATGATATTTTGTTACAGCAGCCTGAACAGACTAAGATATCTGCTCTGCCCAACGGTCAAAGAATGTACTATTATTTCCTTTCAATATGGGTCCTATAGGGCAATTAGTCAGGAAACATAGATGCTTGTTCAAAAAAACGGCATCCCCAAAACAAAACCAATCTAAGAAGTGCATTCCTCACCAAGAAGAATTTATCAACCATATTAACATGTTGTCCTCTCTTTAAAACTCCTATTTTTTCCTCCTTTTTACACAGTTCATTCTAAGGAAGTGTGTTGTGGGAACAGATCTAAGCCAATGTAATCATCAATATTTGGTTCCTTCTGGTAGGTGAGATACGTAGGTCTCCTCTTCCACACCTTACTATCAAATTTGTCCTACGCGCAGATGTCTATTAGCAAGCAGACACAGCACAGGTAATCCGTTCCATGGTCACTGTCTCTGTTCTTTTCAGTGCCCCCGGGCAGTTTGCATCAAGAACTCAGTGGAGGCAGATGCATTGATGTTCTAGTGCAATACTCAGCATTATTTTAGTTACTACAGAACAATCCTGCATGCAGAATGGCCTAGGCTATAAACCTACAGTGATATTAGAAAGGTGACCAGACTTGTATTGCTAGATTCCCAAATTTTGTTCAAGCAATAGTACAGAATCCACAAATCTTAAATTCCATTTAACCATTGTAAAAAAAAAATACATTTCTAAGTCTTCTTTGTTGATCAGATATGTTGATAATTGAAATGTTTATGGTAACCACCTTATGCATCTTTGAAATACTAAATACTCTGAATTGAATATTCTCAATTAGGTGCTTCAGATATTGGTTTACCATCTCTGAGAGATGGAATAATTCACATGTAATACACACACTCCACGGTGTCCACATGGAAGAATTTAAAAGTAAATTATAGAAAGTAAAAACAAGTGGAATCTCTATTTTTAACATGCTTTCATTAAATTCAGCATCAAAATGAGTGATTCCAGGCAGTACATGACAAAACTGCCCCCACCCATGTCAAGAGTCCTTAGCAAATCTCGTTTCCTTTCTACAGTATGCGAAAGCCTGGGGATCCAGAGCGCACGGATAGAGAACAACAACAACGACAACAGCAACCCTGAGTGTTAGTTCCAGGTAGGCAAAGAACCATACAAGTCCATTTAGTTAGGAAATTTTGTGCTAAAGTTTCCCTAAGAGGTATTGTCGGGCCAATTAAGATACATACTAGTTGTTCCTCAGACAAGTGCAACAGGTTCAATTCAATTGAGTTAAATACCATTACGGAATACATGCTTGTGTTTCTCCCAATCTCACCATCAACCTTATATGCCAACTTTGAACTATTGGCTTATAGGACTGCATTAATCACATGCATGCTTAAAAAAACATATTTGCCTACTAATAAGAAAAAAATTCTTTAGCCTAAGAACAGAACTTCAACCTACCTCTACAGCCTGGTTGGCGACTGCTTTGACCATTTCTTCCCATTCCATTGAGAATGTCAGTGTGAGCTAGTCTCAATAACCAAAATGACTTTTCACACCTCTCCAAGAATCTACCCTTAGCTAGCTCTGAGGATGTGGTAAATTCATCTGTCACCACAGTATCTGGCAGAAAGCTTATACTGAATGTTGGTCTGGCAGCCACACAAACTGGGCCACCCAAAGACCAGGGGACCCCAGACCCCAGGAGCAGGCCTGAGGTAGACAAAGTAGCGAGTCAGCAAGAGAAGGCAGCATCAAGCAAAGAAAGTCCAAGGAACTCTGAATCCCCTGCGATCTTCTCTGACTTACCCCGTCAAGCCTGAAATGTCTTGTGCCATAAGCAACCTTCGTGGCAGTCCCAGACTCATACTCGAAGCCTTTGTCACGCTTCCTCTGCTCTGTATACCCTTGATTTAGACTGCAGAATTGGTCCGGACTTCCGGTGGGCTTAGTGTCCCTCCCAGGCCCCCAGTGATATGTATCACATCTCCCTCCTTGAATGGCTGACCTTGCTTTTTAAGTATCTACTAATGCAACTGACTCCCCACTGGGCTATACATTTCCTAAATGAGCCTGGGCCCCATTCGTCTTAGTGTTCCCAGAACCCGCAAAGTGCATAGCTCATAGTAAATGCTTTTTAAAATGTTCATCAAATAACGGAATAAATAAGTGCGCTCTCGTTTAGAAATGTAATAGCACTTCCTCATTGCTGCCAGGCTTGTTGATCGAGAGTCTCATAATCATGACCCTGGATAGTACCCATTCTCAAACTCTTCCATAGTGGATCAGAAGCAAGCCCTTGAGCCCCTTCCCCAACAAACTTTACTGGAATGTACTTCATTATCCCTAGTTTTCATTATCCTTGGTAAGTACAACAGTCAACCTGCACACACACAAGGTATCTTGATGTTTTAATTATCTTACTAATAAGTTCCCTGAAGTAAAACCATGTTTGTTTGTTTTTCAATTTTATGACTGTTTTATTTAAATTCTTAAAAGTGCTCCAGTATCACTAATAAATACCATATGCAAGAAACTAGGCTAGCTGGGTGGGGCCCAAAAATGATATGATATCATCTTTCTTTTCACAGAGCTTTTTATCTACAAGGGGAACAGGATATAGACCCATGAACTGAATCACCATCACACGAACCATGCAGATGGAGGATCAGGGAGGCTTTGCCGGGTGGGGGCCACTGGTCAGGTAGAGATGGCATGTGAGGATTTGAGAAGAAAGTGGTACTGCGACAGAAGACATAATTTAAGCACTTAAGGGTCAGAAAAGTGGCAGCAAGCATGTCTAGGCTCTAAAATGCTTTGCAACAACCCCAGCAGGGAGCAAGAAGAGGCCGGGATCAGGCCCAGCAGAAAGGCTGGGTCGAAACAGGCTCTATTTAAGATCAGTGGTGGTCACCCACCACATCTAAACAATATGATTCTTCCAACTTAGCTAAGGGAAGGGAGGAAGGGAAGCAGGGAGGGAATGAGGGAAGCTCTTAGTGTAATTACTTCTAGAAATTTGGTAATATATGTACACTATGCAGGAAATAATGGTTTTTCCTTAACATAGCGATGCATGAGGACATACCACTATGTTTCAAACAAAACCCAGAACAGCGTACTTTGCCCTGCTCTCTTATTTGGAGCTGTGTGAAAAGGTAAACATAACTTTTGTCCAGACCTTCTGAATAAGGTAAACTGACTCATACCTGGAAACAGGTTTTTTTCTATAGTAAGAGAATAATTAAATTTTATATTTTATGAATATATTATTAAAAACACCAATCAATAGACTCCAAAGGATATGCTCAAGTTTAGACCAATGAGCTAGCCACTATAAGATGGATCCGGGTACAACCTGATGTGGTGACACATATGGTGCAGGGTACCACAGGCCCCTAGAGAGCAGCAGCCAGTATTATCCAAAGACTGATGGCAGAGGCTCAGCTCAGGCTGCTTAACAACCACTGAGTTGGGCTGGGTATTCCCGCTCTCATCACGGGGACTGTGCCCAAATCCCACATAAGGAGGGCTGCAAAGTCTTCCCTGTGCCTTAGACACACTGCACACAGGTCAAGTCCTTTGATGCCAAATTAATTTTGTTACTGAGCCTTATAAGACCACTTTCATGTCCTTCCCCCTAAAAAGTAAGAGATATAAAATCAACTTTGCCCCAGAAGGTCCTTGCTTGGAGTGAATGTAAATAGAAGGCTTTGAGTGCAAAGACTTACTGAAAACATAAATGTTCTAATACTGCATTTATACTGTATTATAATGATTTATTTGTAAGCCTAACTCTTCTACTGGACTGGGAGCTCCCTGAGGTCAGGTCTGAATGGTGTCTCCAAGGCTTCATTCAGTGCTCAGTGGACAGTGTAGGCTCACTACATGCTTTTTTGAGTATACAAAGAAACAAATGCTGCAAGGCAGGAGAGTGGCCCCAAATGAAAATTTGAGTTTTAAAGTTGCTATGGCACGTAAGTACTTAAAAGACACCACAGAAACTGTACAGAATCATGTATGGAATCATGAATAGAATCAATCCTACGTGTATAACAGTTTATTTGTAGACAAGATCACTGGAGCAGCACTGTGGATATCAAGGTGGGCTCACTTTCTAACGTCAGAGGCTGGTGCTCATTAGGGTATCCCTCTCAGTCACATCTAGTTCTTGAAATCTGAGGAAAAACTCTATTTAAAAGTAGGGAGACTGAAAAAAATGAGTCTTGCATTAACTAGATTCAGATAATTCAATATTTTTACTACTAAACTGCAGAGATCTAGATTACTAGGGAACAGAAATTGCCTTGAATTAAATACCACTCTGGGTAAGCCCGTATTGGCTTAATCAGCTTTTTGTGTACTGGGCTTAATAAAAAATTGTATTAGTCATTTTATACAAATATAGTAGAGCTGATGAATCACTCATAATAAAGAAAAATAACCCCTAATCCATTTTAATAATTCCCATATTTCAAAATATAGAAATTTGTCCTTAAGCACACAGAGTCCTAGATGATAATACAGGCCCAGAGAAATGAAGTGAGTTGCCAAAGTCACATAACTAATTAATGAAGGAGATAAGATTAGAACCAAGGTCTCGCAATGCCTTGTCTGGCACACATCTACTACATCAGTGATTTCCAAACAGTGTCCTGTAGAAGTCCTTCGAAGATCCTGGGACAGCAGGTGAGGGGACCTGGTGAGCACAGTTCCCCTCTTTGCATCATGCTGTCTTTTCATGCAGACCCTTGTGCTTTAGTGCACTGGTACCCAGATTTGTGGATTTCATGCTACTTTAGAAAAAATAAAGAACGACTACGTACAGTTGCTATCATGTCATAAAAGAAAAGCTACTTTAAAACTCAAAACATTTGGAGGAGAGAATCTTGGAATAAATAGAAATTATTTATAAAACACAGCATGGTTCCACATTTTTCTCATTTCGCTAAGAATAACAGGAAAAAAGCCTCAATGTGGAAAGTCACTGTTCTGTAGACCTTCATTTGGGAAGCTGTGGTTTTGTGGCAAGAACACAGAATTTGGATTGCAACCACATCAGAGTAAGCAGTGCATCTTGAACAACTCGTTTTGATTTCTATGTTTTGTTTCTTATGTATAAAGTTCAATAATAATTCCTGACACACACCACCGTCCCTCACTCCCATCCTCTGCAAGAGTTGCTCCTTTCAAAGATACCTAGCTCTGTCATTCTCAAAAGGTGGGCTCAGGACTACCTGCATCAGAATAATCTGAGGTGCAAGTTCCTTGAACCTAACCCAGATGAGGTTTCCAAGAAACGGGGTTGGTTTTAAGTAGTTTAGTTTAGAAGGCACAAAGCCTGAGTTGTTATTTTTAATGATGGTGTACAACATCTGCTCTAATTACCAGAGGCTGATGGTAAGATTATGCGGATAAAATTCCTTTGGAAAACTGCAATAACTATAAAAGTAGAAAAGAGAATAAGGGAAAGGAAGACAAGAATAAGGACTAAAGAGAAGATGTGAGGAGGGCAAACCGTTTATTCTTAAATTAGTTTTCTTACCTGACGAACAAGTCAGTATACAGTTCACAGTGTGAACTCTATCAGTGACTTTTTAACCTCCCCGTTAGCAGCTAAACTATTTTCAAAGAAAATCTTTTAAGGAAAGAAATCTTTTAAGAAAGCAATGTCTTCTGACAAAGGCAGAGCTGCTCTAGTAGAAGTGGCCTAGAGTTCTGTCCCATCAATGCCCTCTCCCATTCCCTCCATTCTCCTGGTAGCCTCTGAGGCCCCCTATGCTAGAAGATAATAGAATGACCTGCTTGTTCTCTGAGGTACTGTTCTGATTCCAGAGAAGGTAGGTCTAACCATTAACTAACGCCATGTATTTTAATATAATCAGCACAGAAAATGTAGCCACCCAATCACGAGATTCTCCCTGAGAAGTGATTCATGTGCAGGACATCTTAAGCAGCGTGGCACACCACAAACACTATCAATAAGAAGGTACCAGACTTAAGTTTTTAGTCCATTACTGTTCTTCACCTAACACAGAGGTTCTTACCAAGTAATTTGCTCCCTTTCTTTCCTCACCAGACCCATGGAATCTGTCGCTTCCTTTCCATCCTCTGTGCCTACAGCCATCGTACAAGCTTCAGGAAGGCCACCCAACTGCCTTCTTCACGTCATCCTAGCCTTCAGACCCCTTTAGTCCATCTCAAATCTTCTTGCCAACTCATTGTCTTGATAGTGACATCTGAAAACAAGTTCTCACCCCATGGTCTTCATAGAGACAATTCCAATTCGTTAACCCCAGCCACTCACGTTTCTTGGCTTCGCTCATTAAAAAGCACACTGATCTAGAGGTCTTTTTGAGTCATCAGGGTCCAAGCTGCTGCTCCACACCTCACATACGTGTTCCCCTCTGGGTTCCTAGCTCAGGAGATGACAGATTCCACCACTCGCCAAGGTGTTGAGATCAAATACTTATAGTCATTCTTGACATGTTTACTTCTCTCAAATCCCCATCTCACCCACAGGTATGAAACATGGCCACTCCTCACGCCCGTCACCCTGACCACCATCATGCCTGCCTGGCTTGCACTCTGCTCCCATCTTCTACTTTTCTTCTTGCTCAGCTCATTCTACTCCAGCTCCCTGGCTTTTTTGCTGTCCTCAAATACACCAAGCACATTCCAGCTTCCGGGCCTTTGTACATGCCTGTTCCTCTGCCTGGAATACTCTTCCCCAAGATGTCTACATGGATATAGCCCTCTTTGCATTGAGGTTTCTGCTTCAATATCACTGCTTCAGAGAGGTCTTCCCTAAGCACCCTATTTCAAAGAGTGCTTCTACAACTCTACTTTACCCTGCTTAGATTTTCTTCATAACATCACCACCTGAAATTCAATTATATATGCATTAGTTGACAGATTTATTATCTGATTCCACTCTCATTCATTGTGGAGCAGCATGAAGTTTGAGTGGTAACTTTCTTTCTGACCCGGTGTCCCTGATGTCTAGAAATGATACAGGGCACTCTGAAGGTTTTCAGTAAGTCAATCACTCAATCAAAAAAAAAAAAAAAATCGAACTCATCTTTAAATCCCTCATTTTATCAACTACTCCTTCATGTTTAATATTAAATAATGTATATTTTTAAAGTTTTTAAATTGTGGTAAAATACACTTAACAAAATTTACCATCTTAACCATTTTTAAGTGTACAGTACGGTAGCAGTAATTGCATTCACATTGTGCAAGCATCATCACCATCCATCCACAGAACTCTCTTCATTTTGCAAAACGGAAACTCTACATCCATGAAACAATAACTCCCCTTTCTCCCTTCTCCAGTCCCTGGCAACCACCATTCTACTTTCTGTCTCTATGAATGTGACTACTCCAGGTACTTCACATAAATGGAATCCTATAAACTACAAAACATTATTTGCAAAACTTGAATAATTCTCTTTAAAGCTTGCATCAATTCAATTCAATTTTTGACTGGCTTATTTCCCTTAACATAATGTTCTCAAGGTTCATCCAAGTTGGTTCTTTGGCCTATATTCCCAGAAGTAGAACTGCTGGATCATATGGCAATTCTATTTTTGCTTTTCTGAGGAACTGTCCTGCCGTTTTCCACAGCAGCTGCAACATTTTGCGTTCCTAATATCAATGCACAAGGGTTCCAATTTCTGTACATCCTAACCAACACTTACTTTGGTTTTTTTGATAGTAGTCATCCTAACAGGTGTGAAATGACATCTCCATGTGGTTTTGGTTTGCATTTCCCTAGTCATTAGTGATGCTGAGTACCTCTACTTGTGCCTATTGCCCATTTGTATATCTTCTTTGGAGAAATGTCTTTTCCCGTCCTTTGCCCATTTTTTAATCAGGCTGCTTGGGTTTTTGTTGTTGTTGGGTTGTAGAGGTTTTTATATATTCTGGGTATTAACTCCTTATCAAATATGATTTGCAAATATTTTCTCCCATCCAGTAGGGTTACTAAATAATTTGTATTCTTCATTTCTTAAGTTGGTTCTCTTAATCCATAATGGTTTCTACTTTGGACAGTGTACTCATAGAGAAGAGAGATGGTGCCTGTTGATTTGATCATGCAATGCTTGACAAACAATGCTCTATGCAGGCTGGATGGTTAAAGTTTTTTGAAGATTATACAACAATATAGTGTACTATTTGGTATCACTTTTCTTTCATTAGTGGCAGACAAATGGAAGTACAACTGTTAATTAAAAGCACATGACGTTGCCTGATTATGAGTAAAATGTCCCAGCTCACTAGAGCATAATTCATACAGCATTAGTGGAGAATTAACTAGCTTTATTAAAGATTTGGAGGACTAGTCACTTTTTCATCATCCTTTAATTAAAACCTTCACATTTTCCACTTAAAAGCCTTTGTTTCGTGCCCATTATTTTCATTCTTTATTCTGGCCTTGAAAAACCAGGATGAAAAACAGTAAAAGCAAAAAAGTTTCTAAATGAGCTTTTCATGCTGTAATAAAAAAAAAGGCATAGCTTTCTAAAATACTGAAAAAAATAAAATAAAATTTTAATGTTCTTTGAACTAGAAGGCCAGGAAAAAACATACAGAAAAGCAGTGTTTAGCAGAACATTTTGGAGTTAAATGGTTAAATGTTCTTTTATATTCTAAAATGAATGCATGCTACTATGTAATTTCTCTCTACCTTCCCACTCACACTAACTGAAAGATACCACAGTTCAGGGGTACCAGCTCAAGGTCCTAAAGTGGAAAGCTATTGTTATACTCTAGCCTACTTTTCTTTTTTCTTAACTTGGAATCATTATTTATTTATTTATTTTTTTTTTGAGGCGGAGTCTTCACTCTGTCCCCCAGGCTGGAGTGCAGTGGCACCATCTCGGCTCACTGCAAGCTCCGCCTCCCGGGTTCGCGCCATTCTCCTGCCTCAGCCTCCCGAGTAGCTGGGACTACAGGCGCGGCCACCGCGCCCGGCTAATTTTTTGTATTTTTAGTAGAGACGGGGTTTCACCTTGTTAGCCAGGATGGTCTCGATCTCCTGACCTCGTGATCCGCCCACCTCGGCCTCCCAAAGTGCAGGGATTACAGGCGTGAGCCACCGCGCCCGGCCAATCATTATTTATTTTGAAGTAAATGGCATGATGCAGTGGTTTGAATGTGCCCCCTCCAAAATTCAGGTGATGAAATTTAATGGCCAGTGTGATAGGATTAAGAGGTAACATGGTCATTCGGGCTTTTTCCTCATGAATGGGATTAAGGCCCATGTGAAACAGGCATTACACAGCATTCGGCCCTTTTGCCCTTCTGCCATGTGAAGACACAGCGTTCCTCCCCTCTGCAGGATGCAGAAACGATGTACTATATTGGAAGCAGAGTGCAGCCCTACAGACACCAAACTTGCCGAGCCTTGATCTTGAAATTCCCAACCTCCAGAACTGTGAGAAATGAATTTATGTTCTTCATAAATCACCCAGTTTCAGGTATTTTGTTATAGCAACACTAATGAACTAAGACACATGGCAAGACATAACCTCCCTCAACCTCAGCTCCCTTCTCCCAAAGATCCGTGCGTAAGGGTGTCCAGCACAGTCCCTCACAAATATCAGACACTTAATAATAAATTAATAATTTTTAAAACATTAGCTAGAATTTGGTGGATGTTCTGGGCCAAACTTCACACTGTGTGCTTCACATTCACAGTGTCACAACAACTACAGAGGCAGCTGTGGTCACTTGATGACCACTAAACAATGTTACACTTAACTGCATGTTTCTCCCCATAACTCCCCCCAACCCAAGTTACAGGCTTTCTCTCCTCTAAAAATACTACTATATGCTACTTAAGGATAGGAGAACTTGATTTTTAAAAAGATATATTGATTTTGAAGCCTACATTTCTAAATCTTTGTATACAGTTTATAGAGTTCATTACATAGCTCATTTCAACCCAGCTAAGAAGAAATCTAAAAATAATATGCTTTTTGGTTTCATCATTGAAACATTCTTTCTGTCATTGAATTTAGCCTAATGCATCTTACAAGAAGAGAAATCTGATATAACGTGTGTGAACAAGAATCTGACTGATGGAAAGGAATAAAAGTGAGCCAGTGCAATGTCTATACCAGAATTATTATTTCTATGATTAAAACATAAAGACACCTGAATTTATCTTTTCTGTGTCTGCTGTTTCAGTCTCATCAAGACTATGTTTCTGCTTTCTTCTAAATATTGTTTTCCATATTGCAAACATCTAATTAAGTAAACACAATACAAAGTGAGATGATATACTGTTTGGAAAACCATAAAATTATAGAGTAGATAGACTTCCATTATAATCCAATTTTCATTCTGTCATAATTTTCCAAGAGAGTTTCCTTTGGGGTTAAAATTTTCTAAGCTTGATTTCAGTTCAAAACTGAATGTTTTCATTCACTTGTATGTAGAAAAAACTCAATTCAGTCTTTTCTCTGTTGATCATATGAGTGTGTTTCCTTTAAAAGTAGACCAAGCTTAATTTTGTTGATGAAACCTATGACAGATTTCTAGACACACCTTACTTTCAAATTCTTGGACACTTAAAATAATTACTTAAGTAATATAAATGGTACAGAAGCCAACAGAGAATATGTTTCTTTGCCTTATTCCTCCAGTCCTACCCTATGTACAACGTGCCCCCAGTATATACCCTTTGTATACCTAGGACTGTTGTCTTACCATAGAAACCAAGAACCAGAATTGGTGGATCAAATGGAATGCACATTTTAAATAGTAATGTATACTGCCCAACTATCTTCCAAAAAGGCTTCACTACATTATTATAATCTCACCAAAAGCATATAGATGAGAATACCTATTGCCTATATTTATTAACACTGAATGTCATTGATGTATTGGATAAAAATTATTTTAATATAAAATTTCAAAATTATGAGTTTATTTTATTGTCCATTTAAAAAATTGTATCTCTTATCTTGCCTTTGAATATTTATTTTTCATTTTGCTGCAGTAGTGCTGTAAGTTATTATTTTATAGAAGGTTTTGTACCTCTAAAAGTATTTTGCCGTTATGTTTGAGAATTCTAGGTTCAAAAAGTGTTTCCATGAGAATTTTAAAGTCTTGTGCTTCACTGTATTACAGAATCCAGGGTGGCCAAAAAGAAGTCCACTAACAGAATCCTCTTTCTTTCTTAGGTAGATTTTTAAATATATAGGTTATTTTTCTTTCATCATGCTGGGAAAGTGATTGACCCACTTAATCTGAAGACATAAATCTATCTTTGATTTAGAGAAATTATCTTATTTATTTGATAATTGTTTTGTATTTTGAGAGGAGTGCTTCAATTTCTGAAGTAATAATAACAATATTGATAACAGAAGCTAATATATGTTAAACATTTCTGCTTGTTTTAAATATTTTACATGTATTAGGTCATTTAATCCTCATAGAAACTGTGTTACAGTAGTCCCTCCATCCTTAGTTTCACTGTTTTGCACTTTAGTTACCCACAGTCAACCACAGTCTGAAAGTATTATTGTGTGCTGTTCCGTAGCATGATGAAATCTTGCACCGTTCCACGCAAGACATGAATCCTCCTTTTGTCCAGAGGATTCTTGCTGTAGGCACTCATTCCCAGTTAGTCACTTAGTAGCCCTCTCAGTTGCTAAATCAACTGTCTTTGTATCTCAGTGCTGCTGTTAAAGTAACCCTCATCTGGCTTACTAATGGGCCCAAAGCACAAAATAGTGATGCTGGCAATTTAGAGATGCCAAAGAGAAACTTGACAGTGCTTCCTTTAAGCGAAAAAGTGAAAGTTCTTAATATGTAAAGAAAAAATCATATGCTGAGGTTGCTAAGATCTATGCTAAGAATCTATCTATGAAATTATAAAGAAGGAAAACGAAATTCATGCTAGTTTTGCTGTCACATCTCTTCAAACTGCAAAAGTTATGGCCTCAGCGTGTGATAAGTGCTTACTTAAGATAGAAAAGGCAGTAAATTTATGGGTGGAAGACATGTAGAGAAACGAGTTCCAATTGACAGCAATTGGGTTTGGTACTGTCCGTGGTTTTAGGCATCCACTGGGAGTCTTGGAACACACACCCTTGGTTAAGGGGGACTACTGTATTCCCATTTTACAGATGAAGACATTGACAGAGGCTAAGTAACTTTCCTAAATGATACTATTAGAAGCAGAAGTGCCAAGTTTACTCCTAGGCCAACTGTCTCTAGGCCCCCATCAATATAAAAATCCAATAACTAAAAATTATTTGCACAGCTATTAAAACAACAAACTATGAATGCAGCTGTCATACTAACCTGTCCAATCCAGGGTAGTCTGAATTTAAATGCCAAGAATGCCTCTGACTCAGGATTCTTCTGAATCAGTGACTAAAGTCAGACGACTCTCCTGTGTCCACGTGCTGTTTCAATATTCATCTAATATTTTATGTGGCATGTGAGTGAAGGTTACCTTGGAGAGGAAGGGAAGTAACTAAACAAAGCATCCAATGTTTATAGTATTTCAAACAATACCTATCAACTTTCATAAACGGTCTGATTCAATGGAGATAACAAGCTTGACACTGATATTGTTAAGAACTGAAGTATATGATCAGAGTAGACAATGTACTTACAGGATTTATTTCCTGATAGACGGAGTAGAATTTTTCCAAAAGAATCAGAGCTGTACAAAGGAAAGGTGCTTCCACCCAATTATTTCCTACTTATCAGCTCTGATAGGAACCCACCTGGGGGTGATCTGCAGAGTCTACCTGTGTTAAATTTCTTCGCATAGAGCTAGCTTGTCATGCAAGTGGTACTAAGAAATGAAAATTATATGGCTTAGAAAATGGTTGTAGCAGAATGCCAACAAGCAGAACTATCACATGTGCAGATATTATGCAACCCCAGGATTTGAAAATAGTTACCTTTACCCACTAGTCCCATGCTGTGTGTAGAATAAACCAGGTTGAGAATGATCAAAAGTTAAAAAATTATAGCAACAATATAGTTATAGCAACAATCGTATAAAACAAAACTGTGTCTAAACTGAAAGTACCTCTGGCTACTTTTAAATCTTTAAGAACAGGAATTTGCTAAATCATTAAAATCAAATTAGCATAATTAAGGATCTAAAATTGTGAGAGTATTAATGTGATTACATTTATTTAAACTCGGTGAATGAAAAATTACTGCTACATTCCTTTAAGAAAAAAAATTACATTAACTTATATCATTGGGTACCATTTAGATTAGCCAGTTAATCTCAATATAACCAAAATCTGTATCAGTAATAAGAGTGCTAGTAATTTATATATAATTAGAATGAAAGCTTTTTGGCCATAAACAATCTGGGGAAGTCCTTATAAAATAATAAGTGGGAAAAAAAATTGTCCTACTCTATAAAAAACATTATGCAAAATATACAAAAAAACTAAAATAATACTTTTTTTTACAAGAAATAAATAATACTTTTTTTTACAAGAAGTAAAAATAGTATTATTAGGGTAACAGTACTGTAGGAGGTTTTATATTTTCCTTAGATTTTTAATTTAAAAAGTTTTAATTTTTAACATGTTAAAGACTGAATAAATAGCTCTGCTAAAATAAAGAAAAAGAAGTAAATGAAATGGTAGTATTTTCTATCCAGTTTAACATTTTGATATATACTTTTCCAGTTTTTCTATTATTCAGATTTTTAATTTAAAATCTGTAACTCTTAAACTATAATGTTAATAACAATTCTGTCCCTTTGTCACTTAACAATACATTGTGGGCTTTTTTCACATGTTAAAATGTTCTTCTATGACAGTGGTTCTCAAAGTACGGTCCACGGAACCCTAGATGTCTCTGATAGATCCTTTCTTGCGATCTGGGAGGCTAAGTCTATTTTCATATACTAAAATTTTTTTTGCCTTTTTTACTGTGTTGACATTTGCACTGATGAGGCAAAAGCAATGGTTGGTAAAACTGTTGTATGATTCAAAAGAAACAAGGCAGGTTCTGATTGTTGGTGTAGTATCAAAGAACAATATCCAAAGTTATCTGAAAAGATTATTAAAATACTCCTCTATTTACAACTACTTATATTTGTGAGGCTGGATTTTCTCCATTTTCCTTAACTGAAGCATCATAACAGGTTGAATAGTAACACAGTTACGAGGATCCAAATGTCTTCCATCAAGCCAGAGTAAGACATTAAAAAGATCTGCAAAAATGTAAAAGGATACTAACCTTCTTGTTAACATGTTTGGTTTTCAAAAGTACATTTTTAAAGAGTATCTTGTGTTAAACAATGTGCTTTATTTTTAAATGTGTAAATACATATACAAATAAACAAATATACATACATTAAGATTTTCTATTTTAATTTCTAATACAGTATTGAGGGATATAACCACATGAACAAAAGCTTTTGTAGCCCCAAATAATTTTTATGATATTAAGAAGTATTGAGAAAAAGTTTGAGAAGTGCAGTTTGTAACAGCACTTTTATAGAAAGCACAGTGATCATGGACATGCCTTAATTAATTTAGTCCTAGAATATACATACATTTCTTGAGAACAAGGACTACTATGTAAATCCTAAAAGGCCTAGTGAAAACTGTGCACCCAGTGAGTAAGGACCTGATTTTGGAGCCACGGCTCATGGTCATCACATCTTCCCCCAGGAGGAGGGCTGATTGAAGAAGAGGATCTAGGACTAGATAAAGCCGCTCTCAGCTACGGGTGGCTACATTCATTCTCCTGCTGAGGGTTTTTCTCCTTTCTCAATATTTTGTGTCATTTTTCTAGGCTTTCCACAGAGATACATTGAAAGAAGTTGGAATACAAATTTATTTTAGTAAATCGAGTATTTTCCTTCAGCTCTCATGAAGTCTCGGACACATTTTTTCCATTTCCGATTGGCATTCAATTAGGTTGAGTCCTGGGTACATGAGTTTTGTCACCCAACTACCTTCCCGTCCTCACTACCTCTGAGTCCATCACTGGTGATGCACATGGCCCTTAATGACATGGTCCAGTTTATATGTTTTCCAACTCTAGACTTCTTAAACCAGATTACCTACACTAATTAATTTTTAAAATTAATTTAGAAATTAAAAAAAGTCTGCCCAGAGTTTGAAAGCATACAAAATTCTATAAAATGCCATTCTCTCATGCATTATATTACTTCTTAACAAATTAAATATATACAGAGTTAGCCTCATTAAACTCGAATGGTCTCTGGGAGACCTACCTAAGTAACTCTGAAGCAGACTATATTCCCTAAGATGTATTCTGAAGTACTGAGGAATTTTCATTGTTATGGAGGCATTTGAGCACCCATTTTTTAGCAGGCCAGGATATCCACGCCAGAATGCTAAAGAGAATAGAACTAAATGACAGTACAGCCATGTAAGGTTCTCAAACTGTGAACACTGATGCTGTTTATTCGGTAATTTAGTGTAAAATGAGTGTGGGAATCTTTATTAGTGATTTTCAAGTGCAAAAGTTGAATTTGCCCTCCAAAAATTTGCACTGGCTTTTACTGTTGTAAACCAAGCCACAACCTCCTTAACCCAACGTACTCTTTCCATTGTATGAGTCCAACCACAAACATACTTTGGATCCTCAAGAAATAATTTCTCAAGAAAACATAGTGGAGTAAGTAGCAACCCACCTGGGTCCTTACCCAGGTTCCTCTGGGCCTAGGATAACTGCATCTGGGCTACAGGCTTGTGTTCTAAAGAATAGGCTTAGTGTTGCTGGCAATCACTGAGTTAAAATTTCCAGCCACCACACTCCTTGTCCACAGCCCTGATGTCTACCCCTTTCCTCTCCCAGAATATGTCAGTGATTTCCACACCAGGTACAGAGCCTGATCAATTTCCAGGGATAATATTTTACCTTCTCTCACTCCTATGATAAGAGGAAAAACACTGTCTGCTACCCCATCCCCTAATTTCTAGAGGGTAAATAATAATGCTATCACAGACTGAAGATGTAGATGTATCTAGGCTAGGTCTTCTAAGGATTGTGGAAAATGATGCTTTTAGTCTCTTTGCAAATTACAATATTCCAAGATGACCACAGTAGGAATGCGTGCTCCTAAAGCGCAGATGCCTTAAGGTGGTCTCTTCAGTCCAGTATTTGTTAACTGGCAACAATTTTGCTCTCTAGGAGACATGTGGCAATTTCTGGAGACATTTTTGGTTATCACAATGGGGTGGGGGGTGTAGTCACTAGCACCTAGTAAGCAGAAGTTAGGGATGCTGCTAAACATCCCCACAATGCTTAGGACAGACCCCCAAACGAAGTATTATTTAGCCCAAAATGACAACAGGTTAAGAAATCCTGCCCAGTCTAATGTAAAACGCATGCTTCTGGATCCATGGATTTAAATGAAAACATTGCTACATTACTTGATAGTTCATTGAACTATTTGCATTCATGGACAGTTTTCATTATCGGAGATCTGAGCCTGGCTCTAACATCTGCTAGTTGTGTGACCTTGAGCAAGAAGCTTAAACACTCCACACCTGATCTATGAATAGAGAAAATAACTCCTCCACACAATTGTCAGAGATTACACTATGGAGTACATATAAAGTGCTTAGTGACTAAAGGTTAGCTGCTGCTGCTATCATCATCATCATCACCATTATCATGAAAGACTTAATAACTACTAGGTGCCTGACACTGTGTTTAGAAATATAAACACATTTTCTCGTATTCTGAAAATACAAGAAACAATAAAGACTTAGAACCTATCACTAAAGAGCTCACAGAAACACCTAGCCGAGCAAAAACATACAAGAAGACCTATCTGACTATGTAGCAAGATCCATCTTTTCATTTGTTCTAGCATCCCAAGAAGCAATGTTTGGCCCTCTTGGGTCTTCTTATACCCTGCCTGCCACTACCTCTCCCTCCGTCGTAACTCCATGCACTGTAGTACCTCAGGCACTTTGTAGCAAAGAGTTACTCTCGCAAAAAGAGAAAATAGCAAGCTAGTGAATGACTTCCCGTGGACCTCAGAAAGGACCTCAGAAATCTTCACCATGTTCAAGATTCAGGTGTTGAAAGTTTCAGCCCATAAGCAGCTACGGTCAGCACCTATTATCAGGCTACTTGCTCCCCATGGTATTTTTGGGATTTGTCAGGTAGAAACTCTTCATTTAGAAGAACTAAGCATCTTTCCAGGAAAAGAAAATTCCCTGCTAAAATATTATTCATCATTTATTTTCCTTATTGTATCAAGTGACTTTTACTTATCCTTCTTATATCACCTGATACAGTTCTGCTCCTTGTTCTGTGCAGGAAAGTTATAATTTGCACATACACATTATAATTTGTAACTGTAAGAATGACTGCAGTGTCACATTCACTAGAATAATGGCCTGTAGCATATAAATAGGGGTTGTGAGGGAAGTATATGCCTTAGGAGAATATCCTTTAAGCTGTGCAGTTCAGAAATGAGGTTCTCTCTTGCACCGTTCTACAAATTCAGCGGCAGGAAAAATTACTTGGAAGGTAAAAACTCTATTTAGATGCTGTATATTTTTTGTTGTTGATTTGGATTAAACCCAAATGATTATTTTTAAGTTAATGTAAAAACACTGTGGAAAAATGAATCATGTTTTAATTGCTATAATGCTGCATCATTTACTTAAACTAGAAATGATTGGTGAATCCGGTTTGGTGGTATGTCCCAAACAAGTCAATTAGTACAGAGATTAACCTCTATAATCACTCTCTAGCCAATTGCTTTCCATAATTTTTTTCACAAAATTTGTTTGCATTCATGTTTTTTAATGAAGCAGGTAACTAGCCTTGCATTTTAGAATTTTAGTCCTTTTTCATAGAAAAGTTTACAATATTTGCTTTGGAGAAATTTATTGCTGATTTACTTGCATGTAATACAAAAATCCCGTATTTTGCTGAGAGGCTTCAAACCGTAAGAGGATACAAGATAATTACTTTTTGGACTATTTAGGAAGCAGGGAGTTTCATTAAAAAAAACCTCCATGGTTTCTCAACTCTATAAATGCTTCTTCAAGAAAAATATACATTCCAAACCAGAATGATAAAGGAGGCACAGAAGTGTCTGCATGACAGCCTTCTTCCTTCAAAATATATCACCACCTTCCATAACATCTGCTCTATCATTCTGGTCACTCACAACCTTACATGCTCAGAAAGAAATATTTGTAAGATCTAACTGTAAAAAGTGTCCAGCTGTTCACCCTTTGCTGGGGCAATCCTAGTGGTATATTTGTCCTGTATCTGAGTGGATGCTCTATTTGTATCTGTCTCTATCAAATGTATCAGATACACATGGAGGATGTAAGGTGGATTATCTTTGGACCAATTTACATAAAAAACCAAGGAGCCTCCTCGGATGGAATGGAAGAAAATGCAGTGCCAAGGAAACAATTTGCTTCTAGGACAAGACACAATGATGCCAGAAAAACGAAGTAATGGTGAAAAAACCACACACAGGTAAAGTCTTTGAATATTGAGAGACTGGTTCAGTGGGCACTCATGAGTCCAGGGCAGAGAAACTGCAATAAATGTAGAGCTAAAAATTAAGAATAGTTTATCTGAAATCTCAGTGGGGCACTAGAAAGGCAAGACATTGGCACTCATCCACTGATGGGAGATAATACTCATCACTGAGCTACACATAGGTGCCACTAGATATGGGGCTCTGTCACCTTGGACAGGTATCAGTAGAAGTCACAACTCCCAGCTACCAATAACAAGTGAAGGCACAGCAACTGGAAACCTTCCCAGGGTAGAAGGGGAATAGCTTGCTGGTAATTAGTGGTAAATAAGAGGCCTCATTCACAGAATGTATGTGAGACACTCACTGGAGACTCCAGAGCTATTTGGGAGGAATCTGAGCGAGCCAGCTGGAGCCAAAGAAATGCTGTTTTGTAACTGTTACTGTGATTTGTTTTTATCCCCAGGATGATGTGGCTTGGGAAATAGAGGAAACTTGCAGAAGTAATGATGATGACTGCAATAATAGCTACTTTATTTTCTGTGTAGTTCTCTGCATTGTTTCTGTGAAGTAAGACAACTATATCAAAATATTTCACTGAAAATTAATAAGCTCTCAAGTGAAATTATAAAAGATGCTGTGATATGGACACACTATCCAAAAGTACTGAACCAGGTGGAGGAAACTGCTGAAAATCAACATCTCCTCTATTTTCTCACGATCTACCGCAGACAGAGAACATTACCTAGCTTATTACTGATTGGAACTAAGGAGTAGAAAAAGCACTATCTCATTTCCCTGGAGTCTCAGGGTCGTGTGGGGCACCCCCTGCACCTGCCCAGCCTTTTACCCAGGAGGAACACTCCTCAAACATACCTGGAGGCAGAAGACATCCCACAGGGTACTTAGCCTCTGTCCTCCAACCACACAATAGTCCTGCCTCTCAGTGAACTGGCCTTTCCTGGGCTCAGAGCCCAGCCTCTCTGGACCTATGACTGTCACAGTGCTCTTAGCGCTAGCTTAGCTCAGCCTGTCCCAGGGTTCAACCCATCTGATCAGGCTGCCTCTGAGTCTGGCCCTCCTGCCAGGTGTGTACACATTGACACAGCCACTCTCTCAGGTAATGCCTAACTTAACATCATGATACATTTAATCCTCCCATAAAATGTTTCCTTCATTTCTCTTTCATTTCATCATTTTAAAAAAACCAGTAGTTATTAAGTTATTAACTAAATGTGGAACGGTATGTCACAGGTCTGAATAAGGCTAGAATGACCCTAATGTGACACATTTTAGATTGTAGACTTGGGGTGCACATATATAAACTATTGTAGACTTTGGGGTGGATTAAATAATATTCAGATTAGGAAACTTCCTTTCACTGGTTTTATACTAAAAATTACTATATCAATTAATGTTGAATTTTAATAAATACTTTATCATCATATAATGAGGTAATCATGTGATTTTTCTTCTTTATAAAATTAGTATGAAAAATTACATTGAGTCAATCCTGTGTCCCTGGTTTAATTCCAATTTGCTCATGTATTAACTATTTAATATATCACTTGCTAATATTTTCATCAGGATTCTGTACTTATTTGACATAAAGTTGTTAATATTCTCTTATATTTTTAATGTCTGCAGGGAACTATAATGATGTCTTCTTTTTTCATTCTTGCCACCTGGCTATAGTTTTAGTCTCTTTTTCCTTGTTTGAGCTTGAAAATTTTAATAGACTTCTCAAGAAAACGTTTGCCTTTTTTTTTTTTCCTTTTTGGAGACAGGGTCTCATTCTCATTTACATTGGAGTGTAGTGGTGTGTTCACAGCTCACTGCAGCCTCAAACTGCTGGGCTCAAGCAATCCTCTCACATCAGACTGTCAAGCAGCTGGGACTATAGGTGTATGTCATGATGCCCAGCTAATTTTTTCATTTTTCAAGAGATGGTGGTCTCGCTATGTTGCCCAGGGTGGTCTTGAACTCCTGGCCTCAAGTGATCTTCCTGCCTTGGCCTCCATAGTCACTGGGATTACAGGCATGAACCACAACACGTGGCTCTTAGCTTTGATAATGATTTCTGCTGTACATTTATTTCTTGTTTTTGTTTCTAAATTTTCATTATTTTCTGTTCTCCTCTTTACTTTCCTTCTTTCTACTTTGCTTTAGTTTATTTTCCCTTTTTCTAAGTTTTTGAGATGAATGTTTAATTTTTAGTCTTCCTTCGAACATATGCACTTAAGGCTATACATTTTCCTCAAAGATGGCATTAGCTGCATTTTATATATTTTGATATATTGACATTTCAATATCATTCAGGTCAAAATATTTTCTAATTTCCATTGTGATTTAGCCTTTAACCCATTATTTATACAGAACTATGTTTCCTAATTTTTAAATACAGAAATATTCAAGATTTTGCTGTTGTTTTCAGGATTATTGTTATTGTCTTGTAGCTTAAATACATTATGATCAACTTTTGATTATAAGTTTTTAATCCTTTGAAACATTTTTAGATTTGCTTTTTGGCTCACAAGTTTTTTATATGTTCTATATATACTAGTAAAAATGATTTTCTGCACTTGTGTATTCAATATCTTTATATGTTCATAAATAAAGTTAATCATATTATTTAAACTTTCTAAATGTTTATTAATGTTTTGTGTGCACTCTCAATTCCTGAAAGAGATATATCGCAATGTCTTAGTATCTGAATTTTCCTGTTTCTCCTCTTAGTTCTGTCAATCTTTGATTTAAATAGTTTATATTATTAAGTAACTAAAACTTTGAGATTATTTTAACTTCCAGGTGTATTAAAGCTTTCACACTTGTAAAATATCCTCTTTGTATCTAGTAATGTTTTTTGATTTAAAGTCTTACTAGTGTTAGTGTAGCTACCATCACCCTTTGCTGGGCAGAGAGCATTAGTGTTTACATCTTATCTATTCTTACATCTTTTGACTTTCAACCTTTTTACATGCTCATAATTTAGATATATCTCTTGAATGTAGCTTTAAGTTGAACCTTATCCAGTCTTACAGTCTTGTCCTTTAATCGAAACATTACATCTATTGACAATTAATACAATTACAAACATATTTGAGTTTAAGTCTACCATCTTAGCATCTACTCAGCTATTCCGAACCAAGTATCAGATTCGGTTCAGAAAAATGTAATTTGTTTTTTTCCCTAACACTATTCAGTATCAAGTTCAAACGTGTATTATGAGGATTAAACACATTTACGTGAGATTTGTACAAGTGCTTTGAAAATCACAATGTCCTAAAGCAATCTTTGTGTTACTAAATATGCTTCTCTTAAAGATTTTTCAAAGATCTCTGACATAGGCTCTTGAATGCAGTTTCAGACAAGTAGAAAAAAAAAAAGTATTGGCAGCGTGATAAGACTCCCAAGATGACGCTTTTAAAAGAAAGAGGGCTCATGACCTTTGGCATAGAAAAGTATGTTGGAAAGCTCTCAGGAGGAAAGGGCTTGGTGAGTTTAAGGAATGGTAAAGATGCCAGTGTGGTGAGAAGTGGTGAGACTGGTGAGATGGCTATGAGCTAGGTCCTGCAGAGCTTTGTGGGGTTAACTTTGTTAGAAATGTACTTCCCAGTATGTAACGCAATATCATGGTCAGGTTTACATTTTTAATTGTTTATTCAGTCAACTGTGGCAAAAACTAATTAGAGGAGGCAAGAATGGAGTGGAGTGGACAAGGTAAGCATTCAGTCTTCTGAAGGACCCCCCATCAAAAAAGGTGGTGACTTTAACTTGAGAAATAGAAGCAGGTGGCTTTGAGATGCCTCTGAGGGTGGAATCAATAGCACATGAGAATCTCATGGGTAATAAAGACAGGGTGATGTCAAGGATGATGTCGGTAATTCTAAATCAATCAACATGCTGATGAGAGGTATTTGTAGTAAATTTATATCTACAGTAAATAAAGTCTAATACCTATAGACCATTTATCAAATCTACTGCTTATCATTCTGTTGTCTTATTTCCGTTCTTTAATACATTACAAATATCACAAGCTTATGAAAATCTCTCATAGTTCCATACTCTCCAATCTTCCACTTTTTCTCTCTGTGTTTTTTTTTTGCTAAAAATGATTTCAGGGACCAGATGCTGTGGCTCACACCTGTAATCCTAGCATTTTGGGAGGCCAAGGCAGGAGGATTGGTTGAGGCCAGGAGTTTGAGGCCAGCCTGGGCAAGATAGTGAGAACTCATCTCTACAAAAACAATTTAAAAACTAGCCAGGTATGGTGACATGCGCCTGTAGTGCCAGCTACTCAGAAGACTAAGGTGGGAGGATCACTTGGGGCCAGGAATTTGAGGCTGTAGTGAGCTATGACTGTACCACTGTACTCCAGCCTGGGCAAAAGTGCGAGAGCTGTTTCTAAAAAACAAGAAATAAAAATGATTTCAAATAAAACTGAACAGTGCACCACATACTATATTATTCTTTTCACAAAAAGCACACTGAACCTCAGAGATTCAGACCAGGTTGACACTGTCTCTAAAAAAAATTAAAACATGAAAGTTTTATCATATTACATTTTCACAAGAAAATAAATTGAAATAGGCAGTCCTTGCAAAACACAATTTGTTTTTTCCTTAACACAATACTCCAGTACTGCTACTTACAAAAGAAGCATTTCTATTATACAACCATCATGTTTGTAATTGAAATAATAATGTCAAATCATTATTGGGCCTGCATTCCATTTAGGTTTTCAAGTTCTGAGCTTCCTCCAAAATAAAAAGATAAAGTTTCTAATGGAATCATAAGACTGTTGAGTAACTGAACATTTTTCTTCTTTTTCTAGTTATAAAAGTTATGGCAAAAAGAATCCCTCCCAAAAAAAGAGAATGGTTTCTGAGCACTAGAAAAGCTTCACGCACTAGAGGGGGGCGGTTTCAGAAAATCCCCTTAGCAATCAATCTGCAGAACATCAATAACAAATGATACACTTCCCTCAACTGCAAAAACAAACAGTAGAGATGCCAGAGGTCCCTGGAATTTAACGCATAAGTGTCTTTTCTTTTTCTTTTTTTTTTTTTTTTAAGATGGAGTCTTGCTCTGTTGTTCTAGCAGAAGCACAGTGGCGTGATCTCGGCTCACTGCAACCTCTGCCTCTCGGCTTCAAGCTGTTCTCAGGCCTCAGCCTCCCAAGTGCCTGGAACTACAGGCACGTGCCAGCACACCTGGCTTTTTGTATTTTCTGTAGAGACAGGGTTTCACCATGTTAGCCAGGATGTTCTCCATCTCCTGACCTTGTGATCCACCCACCTCAGCCTCTCAAAGTGCTGGGATTACAGGCGTGAGCCACTGTGCCCCGCCTTTTTTTGTTTGTTTGTTTAAACGAGACAGAGTCTCACTCTGTCGCCCAGGCTGGAGTGCAGTGTCACGATCTTGGCTCACTGCAACCTCTGCCTCCCTGGCAACCTCTGGCTCAAGCAATTCTCAGGCCTCAGCCTCCCAAATAGCTGGGATTACAAGCATCTGCCACCTCACCTGCCTAATTTTTTGTATTTTAGTAGAGATGGGGTTTCACCACGTTGCCAAGGGTGGTCTCAAACTATTGAGCTCAGGCAATCTGCCCACCTCGGCCTCCCAAAGTGATGGAATTACAGGCGTGAGCCACCGTGCCCAGTCGTAAGTGTCATCATTCATTCAGACTGCTCTAATACAATACTGTACACTGGGTGGCTTATAAACAACAGAAATCAACTTCTCACCGTTCTGGAGGCTGGGAAGTCCAAGATTCAGTTCCTAGTGAGGGCTCGCTTCCTGGTTCATAGACGGCTGTTCTCCTTGCTGAGTTCTCACATGGTGGAAGGGAGCTCTCTAGGGCCTCTTTTATAAAGGTACTTGTCTCCTTGATGAGGGCTCCAGCTACATGACCCAGTCACCTCCCAAAGGCCCTACCACCTAATACCATCATCTTAGGGGTGAAGATATCAACTTATGAATTTGCAGGGGACAAACTTTCAGTCTGTAAGAACAAGTATGCATGAGGACTGAGAGGAGGGGAGTATATATATTACACATGGGGCATGGAATGGGGAAGGGTGTGAAGGAAGGTGAAGGTTGTTCTTTCTTCTACCGTTTGTTATAGTGATGTTTCTCCTGGGGTTGAGTGGTAAAGAAAGGAAGGAATAAAGAGAGGAGGGGAAAAAACTGGGGAATCAGATAGAGTCCTGTTTTCCAAACATCATGTTTTGACCTATTAGTGAATGGATCAGAAACATAAATTGTTTTGGTAAGCTAGAACAGAAGATATCAGAGCATACTGTATGTAATAGAGGTAATATTTCATGAAATATTTTGTTTCACATATAGACGAGTGTTACTGTGTGGGTATATATAAATTTGTGTGTGTTGATTTGTCATATAAAATGCTTTTCATATTATGGTTTGTAGTAAAAACTGAGTCACTGAACTAGAGTATTTAAGGTTCCCTGCCCCTGCTTCCCACAGTATAGGACTGTTATGTTAAAGACCTGATGTTCATTTTTTTACTTGTGTTTTATGCCTTTAGAACAAAACAGTAAGTTTTTTCTTTATTTCTGTTACCCATAATCATGCAAAGAAAAAAAAAACAAAAACCCTTGCTTCTGACTTTTCAGAAATCCTCTTATTGTTCTCATTTCATGTCACACATTGATTTCCTGTTAAATAGTTTTCAAATCTCTAGCCGTACCAGATCACTGAGATTTCAAAAATTATGAAGATTGTCTCTCTCCTTTATCTCTTTTGTAGATGGTTTTTAAAACTGGCATGTGAGGTGGCTTTATTTAAAAATACATTCCCATCTACATTACTGTCTTTTTTTTTTTTTTTTTTGATATGTAGTCTGTCTCCCAGGCTGGAGTGCAGTGGCACGATCTTGGCTCACGGCAACCTCAGCCTCCAGGGTTCAAGCAATTCTCCTGCCTCAGCCCCCCAAGTAGCTGGGATTACAGGCATGAGTCACCACACCTGGCTAATGTTGGCCAGGTTAGTCTCAAACTCCTGACCTCAAGTGATCCATCCGCCTGGTTGGCTTCCCAAAGTGTTGGGATTACAGGCTTGAGCCATCACGCCCAGCCTAAGTTACTGTCTACCGGAAAAAAAAAGTACACAATGAATCAGAATCACTTTCTTGCTGTACAAACTTGGAAAGTTATTCATTCTCTCTGAGTGCCAGTTTCTTTGGCTGTAAGTTAAAGCTAATATTATCTCCTTAACTAGACTGTTGTAAGGAATGGAGATGATTCATGTTAAGTGCCTGACCAAAGTTAGGCACTCACTAAATGATATTTTGAATTATAATAAAATGAGAACCCAAGAACACAACTGTTTCTTAGTAACCTCATATATAAGCAGGCCTCTTGTTGTCTACTGCCTTGAAGAGCCCACTGAATCTCCTCTCACCCCCACAAGGGTCAAAACGTGGCCCGACACACAGCTGATGCTTGATAAAAGTCGACAGAATTGAATTAAGGTGGGGTGCTGTTGTGTTATCCTGATAGGAGAGTACACTTATTGCCAAAATAATTATAGAAATCAAGTTTTGTGCCCAAATTAGCTCATTAATTTAGGGGCTGGGAGCATAATCACAATAGAACCGTCTATCTCCCAAATGATGCAACTACAAAG
Source organism: Theropithecus gelada (assembly GCF_003255815.1). NCBI lineage: Eukaryota > Metazoa > Chordata > Mammalia > Primates > Cercopithecidae > Theropithecus > Theropithecus gelada. The sequence goes on from NC_037685.1 coordinate 74,653,796, forward strand.
AGAACAAAAGTCAAGCTTCATCCAGTAAGCGTCACCTTACCTGGCAGAGGTTTAGTGCGTCTCTCTGCTCTGGGAATAAGCCAGTAATTGAAAGCATCTGCTGGTCAAGACAAGCAGAGCATTTAGGCTGAAGAGGGAGTGATATTTCTGCTTATCTTTAAAAGGAAGAACAAGTTGATAAGAGAGAACAGTGGTTTTGCTCTGAAACCAGCCTGACAAAGCATATTGAACAGAGGTCAGTACTTTCTTTCAAAAAATTCCTTTCTTCTGCTCCCATTTATACATAAACAACACACATCCCTAAACTCCATCTATTGTTTTATCCTCGAAATTCTTAGCCCCAATTGGCCTCACTGGCAGCACATGCTCTCCTGACCACACAGCTGCGTCCAAGGGAGGTGGGGGCACAACCTTCAATGGTATCTCTGCTATCTCAAAGGAATTCCAGATATTATTAAAACAATGTCTGTGCCTCTAAATAAAACAGGCCAGGCATGTTTCACTAAACTGACAGTCTTCTCTTAAGGACCCTGAGGTGTACGAAGCTACTGAGTTTTCCCATCCTACCGTCTTCAAAGTGATAAAGAAAACGCAATTCTTATGCAACTAGCCTTTCCAGCTGACCCTAGGGTGGCATTTGCTGTCTACTCTTCTATTAAACTACCTCACAAAAATCATCTTTTTGTTAAGTTTCTTTCTGTTTCCTCTCTCATACATACAAAAGAGGCCCCAGGGGTGGAGGCAGTGTTAGGATGGGGAGGGATGGACTGGGCTCCTGGGAATGGCCTCCATCAGAGGCCTGGTCCGTGCGCCCCAGTCACTGTGAGGGGTCAGTAGGGAGTGCAGAGCTTCCCAGGATCCTGCCTCTCTCCCTGTTTACTGCCAAGCAGCAGGAACACACAATTCATTAAAGCAAAACCAAAGGTCACGGACTGAGAAATAGCAAGAAACTTCCAGGGACTTGTTGATTTTGGAAACTTAATGTCCAAGCTGTGTAACAGTGTGCATGTTCCCCAGGGGGAAAGAGATTGCTATCTATGTCAGAGAGATGCTTCAGAAGATGTCTCCTCCAAGCAAGTAGTATATGTCTAGTTGTTGGCATCTACTATCCTCTCTCTTCTTTTATTCAATAAAGTGAGCCACATTATCTGAGCTACAGAGACCTCTGATAGGTACAGGGGAGGATGTCGGAGGGGGTGCCCTTTCGGTAGGTTGGCATTTTCTCTGTAATGGCAGGAGGCAGTAGAACTATTTGTTTATGTTTCAAACATAAAAAATAATGAATCAGCACTCGAACAAGTCTTGAAAGATAAAATGTTCAGTGTTCATTGAATCTCTATATTGTGCCAGATAATATTTAAGTGCTAGGAACACAGTGCTGAATAAGGTCCCTGCCCTCATAGACAGGTGTTCTAGTAGGAAGAGACAAAACAGACAAGCTAAAACAAATTTTCAAAGTGTGATAAGTGCTATAAAGAAGGTTAAACATGGATAGAGACTGGCTATGGAGGGGGCAGATTTCAGCAGATTTAGGGGAGGCCTCTCAGATGAGTTGGCATTTAAACCAAAAGGTGAAGGAAGAGAAAGAGCTGCCAAGCCCCATCAAGAGCATTCCAGGCAGCAGGTGCAAATGCCATGCAGTGGCGTGGAGGATAGCTCAGCCGTGTGCCTGGAGCCTGGTCAACTACAGGCACGTGCATGAGAAGAGGTCACAGAGCAGGGCGGTAGGGCCAGACCTCACAGGAGCCTGGGGATGGTGGGAGGAGTTCCTATGTCACTCTAACTGTAAAGGGAAACACTAAGACTGCAATCAAATAAATCTCCTTTGCCACCTCACTGCCGGAGCCCTGCTCACCACATCTGAAGGATCCATAGCTTCCAGAGCTCTGCAGATTTTGACAGCAGATATATGCTCCTCACACCCCCATTTTCTGCTTTTTCATTATTTGTGACTGTCAAAACAGAACTTTGATGACAAATTATTTCTAAATAAACCAATCATTAAAATATGTAAGATCTCTCACCTATCACCATACTTCTCATTTACCATTCTCATGCATCCCAATGACTTGAACAAAAATAAATAGAACCAGAAAATAGTCAAAACAGTACAGTTTAATCTAAATTATCCTTCTCACAACATCCCTGAGATTGACTTGCCAAGTCCTGTTTGTTGTCAGATTGGATTCTCTGGAACTGAATGCCTTCTGCAAAGTATCTCAGATGTGGATAATGCAGGCAGGACTAAACTGCTTTTCTTCCCATTTGAGTTGTCAACACCTCCCTCTGGGCCAATTGAGGATTATTGTTTCAAAAATACATGTAAGTTAATTGTTTGTTAAGCCGGCTCAGCCAACCATAAAATCATAGGAGAGTCAGGCCTGGCCCATCCTCTTGCCTCTGAACTGGATCACAGTTAGGATCTCTGACAGCTCCACCCCAGGTTCACAGATCAACTGGGGAATACGGCTCTTGAGCAAAGTCTGAATTTTGTTTCCATGAAGACAGGTTTCTCCAACATAATAAACTACAATCACAAACAATCACAATTTTTGACACATTCACATTCTTAAGTCTGCATCTGCTTTGGTTTCCTTAAATAAAAACATGCCAGAGATAAAAGTATGGAAATAAAATAGTTTCAAACATCAGAGAGCCCTGTGGAAGAATGCACTAACCTAATATGTACTTCCAGATAAATGACAAGATATGTGTATGAGAAGCAAACTTCTAGAAACATTCATTAATGATATGTGAAGATAAAAGTTATCTTTGATGGAAAAAGGTAGCTGATAAAGACATCAAAGAGAAAGATCTGAAAGAACGTTCTACATACTCACCAGATAAAACATATAAAGGGGCAATTTTGGTTTGTTTTATTGTTGTAGGTCTAAAATACTTTCATTTTGAGTAGTTTGTCAGCAAACAGCTCAGGAAACTTTACTATTTGAAATGAGTAGTTTGAGTTAACAACAGTGACCAGATATTATAAAACCGTGTTCTGCCTAAGTATACCCCAGAATCTTCAGATTGCCTACAAACCCAATACTGAGGCTAAAAAAGACATGACCCCTTGAGAGGCTCTTCTGGAAAGTAGGGCTGTCTGGTACTAGGGATACAGCACTGTGAACCCCAAAAGAGAGAGAGCTGTGACCCCCAGTGCGATCAGGAAAGGCAGATGCAAGCCCTAACTGGGTTTGCAGGTTTCATGTCCCCACTGCTGGGGGCATTCCTGTCCAGAAACCCAAGTCCTCCCCAGGAGAGTGGCTAGAGAGTATATACAAACACAATAAACCTTTCACAGAAAAACGATGTCTTTCTTTGACTAGAATTTGGCCAAAGGCTCTTCTTTTGAGTGTTAGTGATATAAAATTCTGCTCTAAAATAAGATAATAGTTTTAAAACTAAGCTTAAATTCCTGATTATTTGAACACATTAGAAAAAGAAAAGGAGTTTCTATTTCAGAAGACATAGTTATTTGGAAACTGCCACAGTTTATTTTTAAGTCAAAAATAACAATATTTCATAAAAGCAAAACAACTAACATCCCCCTTCCCCACCCTCCACAGAAACCTTTCTTAGAACTATTCTGGTTCCACATAATAGAAACCAAATTTAATGCAGCTGAAGTAAAAACAGGGATGTACTGGCACACTTAATGGAAAGTTCAAGGGATAAAGGGCTCAAGTATGGGCAGAACTAGGTGCTTAAATTATGAAGACCTTTCTCCATCTCTTAATTCTGCTGCCCTCTGCATTGGCTTCATTTTTAAGTAGGTTATCTTTCACTGGAGGCAAAATGACTATCAGGATCTCCAGATTTATGTTACGTCATACAGCAACCTCAGTTTTATAAAACACAACAAAACTTCTTGTGGGAGTTCAACAAATGTCTCAGGATTGGGTCTCCTTAATCTGGCTGGGTCCACATGCCATCCCTGTGGTCTGCTATTCCTCTGGTCTGAATGGCCACCCCTGGGGGCCTATTCCTGCAGATGTACCATGTGGATTCCATAAGCTAAGAAGGGACAACCCAAGGTGCGGCTGGCAGGAGAGGAATGCAAGCTGACAGATATCACTAATGGAATGCCCATGGCTCTCCCTCCACTTACCTGTTTCCTCCTCTTTCAATCAAAAGCCTATCAAAACTGGGTTCAGATATTATCTTCTGCAAAAACCCTTCCCAAATTCCATGGAATTGTTTACTTGAAAATGGTTAATTGAAAAAAAAAAAAAAACAAACCAAAAAAAACCTCTCCGTAGAGTCTCTCCTTTTGGTGTAGAAGCCCTTTCTGATCCTCCCACAAACTCTTATGTTTCCCTCTAACACTGAATTGATTACACTTTTTGAAACTCTCTGTCCATATGTTTGTCTTAAGTATAATAAATTCCCAAAAGGCATTTTATCCTTGCCATGTAGGAAAGTCTCTGGCACAAAACAGTAAAAATTTATGAAATTAGGCTGTTGTTGTTGACAGAGACAGTTCTTCTCTCTCAGGGTGTATCAATCAGTCCACTGTAATATCAGTCACATTGAATTTACTCTGAAATAACAATGAAACAATCTCTAGCAAAACTCCCATCTTTAATGTCTCTATCTTACCAACAGAAATTTGAAAACTCAGCAACTGAGAAATGCATTTTTACCTAGTCAATGGAATTCAAACTCAGACAAGAATAGGAATATAACTGCTAAAACTACTTTAAAATGACTCATTAGGAAGCACAAGTCCCTCTATTCAACAAAAAACCTAGTAAAATAACTAATTCATCTCTAACTTCATTTTTATTTTCTATTCATCTTCTGACTTCACAAGAATGGAAGTTTTGTATTCTACTATGATCAAGACCTCATGTAAAAATAGTTACGGCACAGCAATGCATGACTTTTCAGATGATGTTATTTTTGACATTGCTGAAATCTACCATTACTTAAAATATACTAACTGCATTAGTAGAGTCTGGAGAATACTCCTCTGTATCTTGCAAATGTATATATGCTCTGAGCCTAATGCTCATATGGCGCCTCCTCAGCCTCCAATGAAAATGAGATGTCTCCTACAAGAACCCAGTTCCAACATGTCTGTTTCAGAATCACCCACTTCAAGTTGGTCTCCTGTGATCAAGGTTTTAAAAGCTGTACTGAATTCTACATTCAGGTCCCAATGGTTCAGGAGAGACTAATATCAAGGCTCTAAGACAGTGGTCCCCAACCTTTTTGGCACCGGGGACCAGTTTTGTGGATGACAATTTTTCCACGGATGGCAGCGGGGGGATGGTTTTGGGATGAAACTGTTCTACCTCAGATCACAAGGCATTAGATTCTCATAAGGAGTGCGCAACCTAGATCCCTCACAAGCACACTCCACAGTAGGGTTCTCGCCCCTATGAGAATCTAATGCCTTTGGTGATCTGAGAGGAGGTGGAGCTCAGGCGGTAATGCTCACTTGCCTGCCTCTCACCTCCTGCTGTGTAGCCTTGTTCCTAAGAGGCCACAAACTGGTATTGGTTCATGGCCTTGGTGCTGGGGACCCCTGCTTTAGGGTACAGGAGAAAGTGAACTAATATTAATAAAGGAAGGCAAACTGATATGAGTTGTGCGAGGCATGGTGCTGGGTATCCTACACACAGGTGGAGCCCCACAAAACGCTATTGCTCATTCAACACGGCGTCTTCCTCCAGCGTCCATCAGCAGTTGGGTGTCATACTGGAGTGACATGCACTGTGAGGACTTCCCAAGAGATGGTACAAGTAGGCAGAGAACCACATTTGCTGTTCCTTATGAAAAATTAGGCACATTTCAAGAATAGTTTTGCCCACACATCTTTCTCATCTTCTACTTGACTGCAGATAAGGTTAATCTAATCCTTGCTTGAGATAAGATGTGACTGCACTGCTCAGTGCCTCAGTCAGCTATCACAAAAACTCTGAGAGGATTAAATTATTACTGGCCCAATTTATAGGTGAGAAAACAGTGCCTCAAAGGGGTTAAGTAATTTTCCCATGGTAATGTGCTCAAAAACTACAAAAGCTCTCCTCCTCCTTACAAAGTTTCTAAGACCTATCTTCAGGGTATGTGGACATAGCAAAGAAGTTGTACTTTGTATTGTGTGAAAGAATCAATCCTCTCTAGCCAAGGAGCCTTTTGTGACATTACAATAGCAATTTAGATCAGTAGTTTATGTTATTAAGGAAAGGAGTTCACATTACAAAACACGCTGCCTCTTAATTGTTTAAGACTTTAGACCATAAGTAACCCATATTTAGAGAGCAAAACCCTGGTGTCATTGTGCTTTTTCCCAGTAGCATCCTACAAATATTATCATACCCAAGAGACAAAGTTTTTTTAAAGAAATTCTGCATAACTCTTAAAAAGATACATAATCCTAAACTTCATTTCATTGGGATTTTTAAAATAAAATAAAAATTACAGATGCTATTTCAAGATATGCTTTCTCAAATACTTTTCCAAGTATAGCATACCTAACACAGAACATAGTTTACATTTGTCCATGGTGAGGCTTCAAAATGAAGCAATTAGATCAAGTTCAGGGGATAATTTATTTTCTAAAAATTACGTGGCCTTTCTTTTTAATTCTATTTATGTGAAGTATCACATCTATTGACTTATACATGTTAAATGATCCCTGCATCCCTGGGATGAAACCAATTTGATCATGATGTATTATCTTTTTGAGGTGTTGTTGGCCCAAAAGCTATTGGAATAAAAAATATTATATAATAAAGAGAGAAAAAAATAAAAATTATGCAGAATATTTCTGCTTCAGGAAACTACTGACCCATTTTTTATCTTTTAAGATAAAAACATTCTTGTATAGCAAAAACATTTATCTTAAAAGGTACATTATAATTTAGTCAAATTTGATAGTCATGGGTTTCATAAGCTGCAACAATTATTACATTTGATAATATGATGACTGAAAAGCAAAAGAACATTTGGTATCTTAATATCAATTTAAATTGCACCCAATCATGATGGCACAATTGCCCACGCAGCTGTTCTAGCTGTTCCTTACACCTCTCCTCTTCTACAGCACACCCAGCCAGTGCAGGAGAGGATGTGCCCAGCACAACTATGTCCACACACCAACTCGGACAAGATGAGGTTGTTTTGACTTAAAGGGTATGTAGTAAGCTTAATGAAATGATTTAAATAATCTTCACACAGGCCTTAATTTTTCTCCATTTGCTTCTTTAGTTTAGAAAACACTGGTTTTATAAGGAACTGAGTTTTGTTCTTAGCTTCTCTGTATTTTAATGTCCTGCTGGACTGACCTGGTCTCTACTTGATAGCCTGATGTCTAAGTCAACTCCAACCTCTGCAGAAAGAAGCAGGGACCTTTAGCCCTGTCACTCTGAGAGGTTTCTGATCTCTTACCAACCCTCTTTGAGGGCCCTGACTTAAGAAAACAAAATGCTTAAAAATAAAACACCAAAGTATTCATTGACAGCTTCAACTTCATTGTGGGAGACATTCTCTGATGTCATGAAAGCAGCATGCCAGGGAGGCCACCCACCAATTGATTTTTGAAATTCCTAGAAGCCATAGAAAAGGGCTCACCTCTGCTCTAGGAGGTAAACAGTACTTCATAAGGCATTTATTAACCCAGAGTCTCCTAACTAGAAAAAAAAAATGCAGCCTTTTAGTATATTCCTAGATAGCTCCTCATTCCCCTTTCATTCCTTAGTTTGTTCCCTCCCTTCTTCTTTCTCATTTACACAGAATCTCAGGGTCAGAAGAAACCTTGCTGGTTAATTCAACTCTTCTGGCTATACATTCTCCTCTCTTTTTATTTCTCTGCATCTCCGTGCCCCAGCTTGCGTCCCCTCTCATCTCTGCAACTGTTCTTCCTCTTCTCATTGGTTCTGAAATTGCTGCTGCCTACATGGTAGGCACTCCTGGGTATACACAGTAGGACCAAAATCAGCCTGACATGAATGGTTTTGCCTGGGTCATTAACTGAGGTCCAGGACTGACTCCCCAAAAAGAACGACCTAACCTTGTAGTCCTCTGCCTGTCTTAATACATGAAGGTAAGACTAGGCAATCAGTTATTTGTTGAGCTAATGGAGGAACAAATGATTGCTTATCCAAGCAAATAGTATATCATATCATTTTCTGTTAAAGTGAAAATTCATCCCTAGGAGAATTAGGGAGGAGCTTCACGGGTCACAGATATCTTATTACCAATTAATTTAAGGATATTGCTCCTTCCTAATGGAACTAGTCATAATTTTTAAAAATGGGAGTTTGTAATAAGATTGAAGAGGAAGAGGAGGATATTTTGGAGCCTGGAATATTCTGTATGGGGAAATATGGGGGGTGGAGATGGGGGTTGGGAAATCTGAACAGTCAGAGGCAACCTAGAGACACCACTGGTACCTAAAGACAGGCGTGAGGAGGCACCAGGAGGTGGGAATGGCACACAAAAGTGAAATACAGCAACAAAATTGAACATGAATGCTATTTTTTGATGTAGGTTTATGTAGCTATAGTCATAACACCAATTCATATGTGCTGAATTGGGAAATCTTGCATTGAGTAGTCGATAAATAAGTAATAACTAAAGTTAACAGTGAATGTAGGATCATCACCATTTCGCAAGTTTAATTTTCCAAACAAAACAAACAAGAAAAAAAGAAAACGCTATCCCATAAGACGGACTGGGCTTGACACTTGGTTGCTCTGACAATGAAGGCCCAAAGAAAAAGTTTAGATTTTACTGGTGTCAAAGTACTCACCGCTTCTTTAAAACTGGCTCACTTAAATATATCTGCCTTATCCCTTTTTGATGTCATTTGTACGATTCAGTTTTGCTTTGGTTTCTGGTTCTGCAAATTGTTAGTTCCTGCAGATAATGACAAGTAGAGGGATTAAAGGAAGTACAGGATGATGAACAAACAAAAAGCATGATATAAATCAGGCACACAGTAATGTTTACTTAAGGCAGATATGTTGGAGAATTCACTGTTGTTTTCCATTCTAGTCTGAGTATTGTGAGAAACAAGGTTCTCTTTCTTTCTTCCTTCCTTCCTTTCTTCCTTTCTCTTTCTTTCTTTTTCTGTCTCTCTGTCTCTCTCTCTGTCTCTCTTTCTCTCTTTCTTTCTGCTTTTAAGAGGGAATTTCACTTCTGTTGCCCAGGCTGGAATGTGGCAGTGCGATCTCCGCTTACTGCTTACTGCAGCCTCCACCTCCCAGGTTCAAGCGATTCTCCTGCTGCTTCAGCCTCCCAAGGAGCTGGGGTTACAGACACGCTGTCACCAAACCCGGCTAATTTTTGTATTTTTAGTAGAGACGGTGTTTCGCCATGTTGGTCAGGCTGGTCTCGAACACCTGAGATCAAGTGATCCACACATCTTGGTCTCCCAAAGTGCTGGGATTACAGGCATGAGCCACTGCGCCTGGCTGAGAAATCACAAAGTATCTTTCCAAGGGCACTAATGCTACTTGGGGAAAATATAAATAATTACAGGTGGATCCTAGATAAGGAGATATTCCTTGTTACTTCCAAAGAAATTCCATAATCTTTGGAGATTCCAAAGAGATTTTCCATCCCTCCCAAATCATATGGAATGCAAAAGGCAGGTATACATGAGAATCCATGTACACACTGAATCAGAAGGAACAACTATGGCAAAAATAGGGAGCCACATTAGAGACTTAACAGCAGTCTGGGCTAAAATCCTATTTCTGCCGTACATTTACCTTGAAAGGAATCCTTTGCTGCCCTTTATGTAAATGCAAATGATTTAAAAACATGGTTAGATCTGTATAGTGCTATACAGTTTACAAAGTACTTGGGCATTTATTATCTCCTTTGATTTTTGTAATTTTTTTGTATCTCTAGTTCCAAAATGAGAAAAGTGATCCCCAGAGGGCTTGTGTAGCCAGTACAAAAACATATGGTAACTGGTTTCAAAGCTAGGACTCCAACCAGGTTTTGATTTTATTTTTGAGACAGGGTCTCACTCTGTCACCCAGGCTAGAGTGCAATGGCACCATCTTGGCTCACTGCAGCCTTGACCGCCTGGGCACAAGCAATCCTCCCACAGCCTTCCGAGTAACTGGGACCACAGGTGCACACCACCACACCCAGCTAATTTTCATATTTTTTGCAGGATGGAGTTTTACCACGTTGCCCAGGAGTGTGGTCTCAAACTCCTGGGCTCAAGCAATCCACCTGCTTCAGCCTCCCAAAGTATTGCAATTACAAGTGTGAGCCACAGTGCCTGCCCCCAACCATGTTGTTTGACCTCTAGCCCAACATACTCTTACATCAGCAATGTTTTCTTGTTTTCGAAACTGAACTAATTATATCTTGGACAAGAATTAACACTTTAAAGACATTCTAAAACTACAAAGTAGCTTTAAAAATAACAGAGTGATTCTTGCATTCTTATCCTGTCTTTCTAATAGCTCAAGTGTCAAATGATACCTTTCTGTCTATTGGTATCCCAAAATAGTAAAGTATAAAAAAAAATTGGAAACAAATTCCGAACCCGCTAATGTCCCAAAGCTTTCCTGAGTAAAAATACATTAGGATTAAGGAGAGAAGCTACAGAGGAAAAGTGCTATCATGAAAACATCACCTTAGCTGTGTTTTAATAATCACACAAAGACAGCTAGCATCAGCCATATATGTGTCCTCAACCATCTGTGTTCTCAACCCTTGCTTTTTTGCCTTGTAGCAAACTTTGCTAATTTCACAGTACTGTACAATACTTCTTGGTATTATGTGAAGTACTCTATTTAGACATGTTGACTTCACTAATTAGTCTATAAATACTTGACTTTTAGCCACTGCTTTAGTAAGTGAGATAATTGCTGAGGAAAGGCCAAAGCATTTATGGTCAATCAGATGAGGAAAAGGGGAATATGGTCTTTCAGCTGAGTAAAATGTAAAACATTATGTAGCAAGGCAGAAGCTATTAGCAGGATCAATATATCTGCTAGTACCTTCATAAATCATTACATCAAAGCCCCGACAGAGGATGGAGAAAACCTCAGTCTACCTATGTGGAAGCTTCCAAATTGGAAAATAAAATTCCATTTAAATTACAAAGACCCAATTAATGTACAACGGAAATGACAAGCTACAAAAGGAGTCTCCAGATCCTGGATGTGCTAAGAGTTTTGAATCATTAGTGAAGGGAGAAAAGCAGAAAGACAAAGAACACTGCTACTCTCTGGGTTGCACATTCATAATTCGCAAACGGTAAATATGTATGAATCTGCTCCACTGCAGCTAGGGATGACATACTGCTTTTTAGAGACAGCACAGAGCAGAGAAATCAAAGGAGAGGAAGGTTTGGCCGTTATAACTTACCTCCTCCCACATTTAACAGTTCTCAATCTTCTCAAATCTCCCCTTACTTAAATTGCTCTCCTTTGGGGGTGGCTTCCTAAAATGAAAAGAACTTTGATACCAATGAATGTTCAATGTATAGCAAAAAGTATCCCATGGTGAGCTCTCACTGTAACATGGGGCGTAAATAATTGTATTTTTCTAAATCTTTAATCGCTCCCGTTCTCTTTGATGCTTCTAGGAAAACAAGCAAGCAATTAAAAGAAGTTACTAGGCTAACTTGTCCAGTTTTTTTTTTTTTTTTTAACTCAAGAACTAATTATTTCTCTTTTCTAACATGTAGCAAAAGACAAAAGAAACATTTTGCAGAGATTAATATTATAGAACATTAGGCTTTCCCTTAAGGATGCTGTATTTCCTTACTTACAGAGATGATAGTGAATATAGACACTATTCGGACTTCACCACAGCTTTTGCTTTGTAGTCATACTGTTTAATTAAAAACAGTTTTTTTTTTTTCTTACAAGCTCAAATTACTCCACTGTAGATCTCTCAACCTCATAGCAAGTTGAAGCTGAGAACTAAGAGGTCACATCAGGAAATTTATTTACATAGGTCATAACTGGCAAATCAGCAACAAAAGAAAGCAGGGTTTCCCTACATTTTGAAACATTCATTCATGATTAATTATTTCTTGCATTCCACAATTATCTATTAGATACTTGAGTATCATGCTTGGGCTTGATGATAATTATATCAAAGAAAGTTCCCAGAAGGTTCTATTCTCAAAAGAGTCTGACCATCTAAGTGGGTACGTAAGTCACCCAATACTTAAAAAGTTAGATAACATTAGAAGATGTAAATTATATAAAGGTTGATTGTCACAAGTGCCATACATGGTTACGTGCCAAAGAAGGGCTACAGTAAGCTTTTATAAAGAAACCTGTATTAGCAGGGGTTACCAGGGAAGGGACTAGGGGAGAGAGTGAAAGACCTGAGCTATACAGAATTTGAACAAGTGAAAAAGAAAACGCCACACACCTCAATCAGTAGAAAAAGCCAGGGCGAGCCAGTGCAAGCACACAGCACAGTGCGAAGCAGGAGAGAGTTCATCAGTGGTGGGTCAGGACAGAAAAGTCCCACCCCAACAGCCAGGAAAGACAGTGGCTGGACTGCATGTCTTAAGGTAGGAAAGTTTTTACTTCAGATGGGAGAGAAATAGAGACTCAGGAGAATTCTGATGCCATGTCCAAGTCCAAGACCATTTGGGGAGTCGAAATTGTATAGGAAGAAATATCTTCTCTAGAAGAAGCAGATTTCATTGATGGCCAGAAGGTGGTAGGGGTTTCCATAAAGCGGTCTGAGGCTATCAGGAAGCCTGTTTCTTATAGAAAAGGGGTTTAGAAGACCCAGGGACAAGACACAATTTCAGGAAAGGGGCACTGGGAGGATGGTTCTTTTAGCAGAAACTTCCTGACAGGAACAGGGATGAGTGCCTAAGGGAGGAGCTCCTGCTTGGGAGAGGCAAGAAAGGCAGAAATGAGAAAAAAAGAGAAAAAAAATGAGAAAGGCAGGGTGGCTTTGACTGATCTTCCTGTTCTAAATGGAACCTGGTGTCTTGCTGGTTCAGGAGCCTCATTCTGGGCTAGAAATAGCATCCCACTCCCACTTCACCAGCCAGGTTCGAAACTGCATAAGAAGTTGAGCTGAAAACAGGAGATTCGTTTTGCATGCTGCATACCCATAGTTCCAGCTACTCAGGAGGCTGAGGCAGGAGGATCGTTTGAGCCCAGGCATTCGAGGTTGCAGTGAGCTACGATCATGCCACTGCCCTTCAGACTGGGTGACACAGTGAGATCTTGTCCCTAACAGAAGTTTTAAATTTTTAAAAAATTCATTTTGTGGTTATAAGTACAAAAAACCCCCAATAATGATGAGAAAAAAGATATAGGAAGATTTGTTGGTTAGGAGATCATAGCTGACAGGGTGTGTACTACTTACTACAACTGCTATTATCCCACACTCACACTATGTCTTGTCTTAAGAAGTTTAAGCAAATCTAGGCCCAGTGTCCCACTGAGGGAAATCACAAGAAGACTCAGAGAGGTCCCGTCCATGAGCGCTGCACCAGGAGTACATGCTACTTGGAAGGCTGCTTCTGGGGTCATTCTGAGAGCTGGGAAACCAGCCTGGTGCTGCGCTGTCAAGAAGGCAGCATCTGCTGATTCTGGTACCACCGGGAAGAACAGGACACATCTTTACTAGGCAACTGGCTGCTAGTCAGCAGCTGCCCCTTCTGCTCCCCAGTAAGCACCTTTCTGATTACTGTCAGTTTTTCAGCAGAATGGCCATCAGCTGTTGTGTTGCTGTTGGGGCTTCACTGGCTGGAAGAATTTTGCAGTCTCCAGTCTGAACTATTCCTCTGGGTGTCCTTATTCAAGCAGCAGTTAATTTGAAAACAATTAGCTGGTTGTTCACTTCCTTAAGGCAAAGCAAGACTGGATGGGCTATCAGGTTGGACTAAGATTCCAGCAGAACACTCTGAACGAGCCAGGATGTTTCTAGGATGGGTCTGGTTTGTGTTGGCCTCAGCAGAAGTCTAGCATGTCTAACCCTGATCACTGTGAATTAGTCACTATTTCCCTTAGTCGCTCTGGCAGGCTTTCATTTATTTTTGCCTGGGTGACAAGGAGGCACTTCTGCATTTCAACATTAAACAGACTGGATGATTCATTTGTTTTCTTCCTTTTTTCACTCTTCCAGGTAAAGGGAAAATGGATCCTTATGGTGAATTATAGATGAGAAATCAATGAAAGATACAGAGACTAAAGAGAAGTAGAGTTTTATTAAAAAGCAACTGGATTTGTTTTATAAAGTAGCAGATTTCCTTTTATAGGCTGGCCAACATAATCTTTGGGACTGAAATATCTTTCTGATAAGAGTATGTATTTTCTGTCACTGAATCCTCTACTTGCATCCCCTGCCACACTTCATGCTGTTAATGAGGACAAAACAATATGAGGAAAGTTTTCCGTTTTCCTCAATCTCCCAATTCCTCACCTCTCTTCTCTGCAAACCACTTGGCTTCCATAACAAAAAGGATGACACAAACAGAGTAAAAATATGTTACTAAAGACCTTCTCAGTTCATGGCAGTATTCAATCAGCTAAATCTGGCAAACTCACACACATCTGGCCTGCTGGCAAATCTGACTAGAATTCAGCTGTGCCTGTACAAGGAAGCAGGCGAACAGCATTTCGAGTTAGACAGCCCTATGGCCTGCTGACTCCTCAAATATGCAAGGGGCTTATTCACAAAATGCTTCACAATAAATGGCTCCTCCAAACACATGCATACTTATTTGGTGTTTTTATACTTTTTTTCTTTTCAGTGCTAAGCCATCTTCTTTAGTTAGAACTATTTTTATCCTCTGTCACTTTATAAACTGCACAGGAATTCAGTATTCCATGTACAACCTTACTTTTCTGTATGACATGGAAAACAATATGGGAATCAGAGGGACTTAAAACTAAGTCTATGGACCCCAATTCCCAAACTGCAGATTTAGGCCTTACTGTCTCTCAGGCTGATTAGATGACTTCTGAAAAGAAGTACTTATTTAAAAATGCTTATTTTATTGTTATTGAGGTATGCATAAATTATCCCAAGTTATAGCCATCTAAAACTGTGAACAACAGAACAAGATCTGAAACTGCAGAGAATATGTGGAATGTTTTTTCCATCAACTCAGCTGCAAAAGATAAGAGAGCAGGAAAGGTGCCATACAGAACAATGCTGGGAGTTGGCATCGTGAAGAAGGTTAGCAAGATGTGTTTATAATACAACTTGCATTCCAACAGAAATTATAACATGCTAAGAGCATGGGCCTTGTGGAAAAATATCTATTTTCGGCGGCTAAGTAACTTTTGGAAAAGACTAAAACACAAACTCCTCTAGTAAAATGCTTTAATATACTCTAGGGCTTTTCCTTAAAAGTAAGGTATGATTAAAACTTTCAAGTAGTTCAATAAACTAAGCAAGAAATGTTGGCTTCCCTCCAACCACAGTCCCACTTGCTAGAGATAATAACCATAAAAGTTTCATGTGCAGCCCACACATATACAAGCATATATATCTGCATATTTACACATGTGTGTATTTGCTGGTACAGGCCTAAAATATGGAAACATTTGCTATTTTATTAAAAAGTGCTCAACCATATATAATATTCATGCAACATTGTTCTGTATCATTGACATAGATTGGTTTGTTCTTTTTAATGGCTATTTTGTGTACAATTGAACAGGTATGCTATAATACCTATATTCCTATTGGTGTGCTTTTAGGTTACTTCTGAGTTTTAACAACTAAAAATATGCAATATGCCTTCTTACAGTTATAACTTTCTAACTTGTATAGATAGAACTAAAACTTCTCCAAAACTTATTATTCCAAGCTACTCTCCTTCCAACGGAGTAACAATTTCTCACCACCACTAGATAGTATCAACTGTTTAAATTGTGTCCAATGGACAACTGAAAAATACTCTTATTTTCATTTTTGCCATCCTTAATGAGGCCAACTTTGTTTGGCTGTTATATTTTTCTTTGAATAGCCCATTCATATTCTCTATTTGTTTTCTTCTCTTGAGTTGTTACTTTTTACTAATTGAGTCCCTCGTTTCACAGAGAAATTAGCCCATTATCTGTCATATGTACTGCAAATGCAATTCCTAATTTTTCATTTGTCTATTGACTTGGTTTTGTTTTGGAATGAGGAGACAGTCTTCTAGAAAATAAGATATATTAAATAATATATCGGTAACTGTAAAGCACAGATTGTATGGCGCCAGCCGTCATGTGCTTTGTTCAGGTGTTATGCTTATCTTAGGTAACAAGGTCACCAGGATTAATTAGTGAAAATCCTGCTGAGTTTCAGATCATCTCAGTGGCCCCCTATAAAGTGTTCCCACTCACCTGGCAGCCTCCTTTCTTAATCTCAGTTGGAATCTCAACCGCAAAGTGGTTGCTCCTTGTATCTAGAAGTTATTTAAAAGACAGTAATCAAAATTTCTGTTCTCTTTTGTTCCTCTGCTTCCCTATCAATAATTCTGGGAGGAGTGGGAGAGAGAACGGTGCGTAATCAAAAGGCAGAACTAGCAAATTATTATTTTATTGATAAAATAATTCAGCAAATTCTCA
Organism: Theropithecus gelada; assembly: GCF_003255815.1. Classification (NCBI taxonomy): domain Eukaryota; kingdom Metazoa; phylum Chordata; class Mammalia; order Primates; family Cercopithecidae; genus Theropithecus; species Theropithecus gelada. The sequence continues at coordinate 74,670,322 of NC_037685.1, forward strand.
ATATTCCTGCTTCACAGTGATTACCCTAGATTTTATATTTTAGGGTTTTGCACCTACCTCTTATTACCACTAACTAGAGTGTACTCTGTGTAGGGCACTGATTAGATTCACCACTGGCATGGTATGCAAAGAATGCCAAGGCAAAAGCACAGCTGACAAAGAGATCCCTGTACTTGTGCAGATAGAGAGTCAGAGCATACCCTGGGGCTGAGTTGCGAGGTACAAATCCTCACCCTCCTACTTGGTAACTGTATTACTCAGAACCAGTTAACCTCTCAGGGCCTCAGATTCTTAATACATATGATGCATATAGGAACAGTCCCATCAGAATAAGAAGAGCAGCTACATCACAGGACTGCTATAGGGTGAATGGAGTTATTATGTAAAGTAGTGCCTGGCATACACATAGCACATTTTAAGTAAATATGGCATATCAATATAATAATTATATATACAGCAATAGAAGAGTTAGAGTGTGATGAAATCCAATAGGCATTACAACAATCAAGTAAGTATTAGTACTACGTAACCACAGAAAAGGGAAGCCCAAAGGAACAGTCAAAAAATGCGGTGAGGGCCAGGCACAATGGCTCATGCCTGTAATTCCAACACTTTGAGAGGCTGAGGTGAGTGAGCCCAAGAGTTCAAGACCAGCTTGGGCTACAAGGTGAAATCCCATCTCTACAAAAATACAAAAATTAGCCAGGCATGATGGTGTGCACCTATAGTCCCAGGTACTTGGGACACTGAGGTGAAAGGATCACTGGCTGAGGCTGCAGTGAGCCATAATAACACCACTGCACTCCATCCTGGACAACAGAATGAGACCCTGTCAAAAAATAGGAAAGAAGGAAGGAAGAGAGAGAGAGAGGGAGAGAGGAAGAGAGGGAGAGAGGGAGGGAGGGAAGGATGGACAGAGGAAAAGGCAGTAAGGAAAAGAGATGAGGAGCAACATGGCCAAATAGAAGCCTCCACCACTCATCTTCCTCCTAGGAACACCATATCTTGAGTAGAAAGATGAAAAAATGAACCAATGCAAAATAATAGCTATAACAACTTTTCAAGATATAGCCAGTACAATAAGATATAAATAGAAACAATAAAAAGTTAAAAAGTTGGGGAATGAAGTTTAAACTGCAGAGTTTTTTAATAGTCTTCTCTATGTTTATTAGTTTGTTTGTTTATGCAGTAAGTGTAAGTTGTCATCAATGTAAAATAATGGGTTATAAGATATTTGCAAGCCACATGGTAACCTCAAATCAAAAAACATACAATAGATACATAAAAAATAAAAAGCAAGAAATCAAAACATACCAGAAAAAAATCACCTTCATTAAAAGGAACACAGGAAAGAAGAGAAGACCACAGAACAACCAGAAAACAAGTAACAAAATGGCAGGAGTAAGTCCTTACTTATCAATAATAACACTGAATGTAAACGAACTAACCTCTCCAATCAAAAGGCACAGAGTGGCTGAATAGATAAAACAAAACTAAACTAAACAAAAAACAAGCCCCAATGATCTGCTGCCTGCAAGAAACATGCTCCACCTATAAAGACACACACAGATTGAAAATAAAGAACTGGAAAAGATACTCCATGCCCATGGAATCCAAAAAAAGAACAGGAGTAGCTATGGTAATATCAGACAAAACAGATTTCAAGACAAAAACTATAAATGGAGACAAAGAACTTCATTATAGAATGATCCATGGGTCAATTCAGCAAGAGGATATAACAATTTTAAATATAACACTGGAGCACCCAGATATATAAAGCAAATGTTACTGGAGCTAAAGAGACAGACAGACCACAATACAATAATCACTGGAGACTTCAACACCCCACTTTCAGCATTAGACAGATCATCGAGACAGAAAATCAACAAAGAAACATCAGATTTAATCTGTGGTACAGACTAAATGGACATCATAGATAATTCCAGAACATTTTGTCCAATGGCTGCAAAATATACACTCTTCTCCTCAGTACATGGATCATTCTCAAAGACAGACCATATGGTAAGCCACAAAACAAGTCTGGAAAATTTTTAAAAAATGAAATCATATCAAGTATCTTATCTGACCGCAGTGGAACAAAACTAGAAACCAACAACAAGAGGAATTTTGGAAAGTATACAAACGCATGGAAATTAAATGATATGCTTCTGAATAAACTAGAGGGTCAAAGAAAAGACTGAGAAGGAAATTGAAAAATTTCTTGAAACAAATGTTAATAGAAACACAACATTTCAAAACCTATGGGTTACAGAGAAAAAGTTAGAAGAGGGAAGTTTATAGCTACATTATAAGAGAAGAAAAACTTCAAAGAAAAAACCTAGCAATGCATCTTAGTTAGCTAGAAAAGCAAGAGCAAACCTAACACAAAATTAGTAGAACAGAATAAATAATAGAGACCAGAGCAGAAATAAATGAAATTAAAATGAAGACAATAGAAATGACTGAGGAAATGAAAAGTTGGTTTTTTGAAAAGTTAAACAAAATTGACAAATCTTTACCTAGATTAATTGAGAAAACAGGGAAAGACCCAGATAAATAAAATCAGAAGAAAAAGGAGGCAAAGGACTGTTAGAGGCTACTATGAGCCACTGTATGCCAACACATTGGGAAACTTAAATGGATAAAGACACATACAGTCTACCAATATTGAACCATGAAGAAACCCAAAACCTCAAAAGACAAATAACAAGTAATGAGATTGGAGCCATAATAAAAGGTCTCTCAGTAAAGAAAAGCCCAGAACCTGAGAGCTTCACTGCTGAATTCTCCCAAACATTTAAAGAAGAATGCTACTTCTATTTAAACTATTCTGGGGAAAAATGGAGGAGAGAATACTTCCAAACTCATTCTACAATGCCAGTATTACCCTGACACCAAGACCAGACAAAGACTCATTAAAAAATAAAATAAAATAAAAAACTACAGACCAACATCCCTGATCAATATTGATGCAAAAATCCTTAACAAAATACCAACAAAATGAATTCAAGAAGTGAAAGATCTCTACAATGAAAACTTTAAAACATTAATGAAAGAAATTGAAGAAGTCACAAAAAGTGAAAAGATATTCCATGTTCATGGATTAGAAGAATGAATATTGTTAAAATAGCCATATTACCCAAAGCATTCTACAGAGTCAATATAATCCCTTTCAAAATGCCAATTACATTCTTCACAGAAACAGAAAAAAAATCCTAAAATTTATATGGAACCACAAAAAACCCAGAATAGACAAAACTATCATGAGCAAAAGCAACTGGAAGAATCACATTATCTGACTTCAAGTTATACTACAGAGCTATGGTAACCAAAACAGCATGACACTGGCATAAAAACAGACACATAGACCAATGGAACAGAACAGAGAACCCAGAAACAAATCCATATATTTACAGTGAACTCATTTTTGACAAAAGTACCAAGAACATACATTGGGGAAAAAAGTCTCTTCAATATATGGTGCTGGAAAAATTGTATATGCAGAAGAACGAAACTAGACCCCTCCCTCTCACCATATACAAACATCAAATCAAAAAGGATTAAGACTTAGTCTAAGACCTCAAACTATGAAACTGCTACAAAAAAACCTTGGGGAGACTCTCCAGGACATTGGAAATCAGTATTTCGAAGAGATATCTGCACTCTCATGTTTACTGCAGCACTATTCACAATAGCCACTTTGGGAAGCAACCTAAGTGTCCACCAACAGATGAATGGATAAAGAAAATGGGGTATATATACACTATGGAGTACTATTCAGCCATAAAAAGAATGAGATCCTGTCATTTGCAACAACATGGATGGAACTAGAGGTCTTTCTGTTCCTAGCTTATTTCACTGAACATAATGAGTTCTAATGAGATCTCTTTAGTTCTTTTCTCTAATGAGAAAATAAGTTCTCACTTATTAGTGGGATCTAAAAATCAAAACAATTGAACTCATGGAAAGAGAGAGCAGAAGGATGGTTACCAGAGGCTGGGAAGGGTAGTGTGGCATGGGTAGTGAGAATGCGCATGGTCAAGGGGTACAAAAATTTAGTTAGAAAGAATGAATAAGATCTAGTATTTGATAGCACCACAGGGTGATTCCAGTCAACAATAATTTATTGTACATTTTAAAATAATTAAAGACTATAATTAGATTGTAACACAAAGGATAAATGCTTGAGGTGATAGATACCCCATCTACCCTGCTGTGATTACTATGCACCGCATGCCTGTATCAAAATATTTCATGTACCCCATAAATATGTACACTATGTACATACAAAAATTCAAAATAAAAAATTATAATAAACAGAAAAGAAAAAAGAAATGCAAAGGAATAGACAGGATTTGAGGAGGAGGCCTAAAATAAAGAAAATCAAGTGTTGTGTGTATTCCAAAAGAGAAGAGCCTTACAAAAACACTGTTACCTCAGGGACAATGAATAAACTAGTGGGAGTGCAATGAAAGACTGCGACTGGATAGTAGGAAGGGATTACTTTAAAAATGCAGATTGCCAACATCTCAAACTCTATTTAAATGAAAATATTTACTTATTATTTGCTCTCAATTAATAAACTGAATCAGCTGTTATCAGAGTAGTATTTCAAATGTTAACCTTTATAGCAAATATTTTACAAAAGAAACACCTTTCCCACAGAAATCCTGATGTCCAGGGTGGAGGACTTTCCAGGCTGGTCCGTGCAGCCCCTGACTACAAATGCAAAGGCAGAGTAATGATATGATACTATCATCAGTCCCATTCATTTCTTCACTCAATAAGCATCTGCTGAATGTCTACCACCAGTCCATCCCTCTCCTAAAAAAGAAGTGAACAAAGAGAAACAAGGTCTTTACTCTTGTGAGGCTTCTATTTTAGGGTGGGGAAGGGGAGTAGCAATGGACACAGAGCATAAAAATAAACAGATGAGTAAGATTAAGATGACTTCAGACAGTGGAGAGTGTAATAAAGCAAATAAAAGCAGGTGCTGTCGTGGGGTGGAAGGCCCCTTTGAGGAAGTGACATCTGAGTTGACAGCTGAATGACGAAGCAGAAGATAAGTGTCAGGAAGTCCCTGGCAGAGGCAACAGCAAGAACAAAGACATTATGGCTGGAAAGAGCTTGATGTGTTCACAGAACAGAAGAAAGGGCAGTGAGGCTGGAGTCAAGTGCCAGGGTCCTAAGCAAAAAGAAATTTTCAATTCCAACTTTGAACATCAAGCACGCATCTCTCCCTTCCTTCTGTTGACTGCCAGAGTTTTAGCAGCTCCTCAGCTCTGGACACAAAATGCATGGTGTTGAGTTCCTCAGATGCTCCCGTGGCCTGGGGCTCTCTCTCATGGATCCAGGAGGAAGCCTTGGAATCAAGAGCCTGATGTGAGGAAAGGGAAAGGACTAGGGGAGGGAAGGATAACCAGGGTGGTCACAGCACCAGTATCCACAAAGACGCTCTTTAGAAAGTAGGGGATTTCAATCCATTTGGCAGAATTTCAGTTAAGTTTAGTTCATTTATTTAGATGAGGGAAGATTCTTGCCTTTTGTTTCCTTAGTTTGTCTGTGAGCTTCCAAATTAGCAGTTTGGACAAAATCAGGAACAGCAGGAAATCCAAGGGTGAGCCATGTGTAAATCAAGACCAGGAGAACTAGGACAGTTGCTAGTGCATCACTCATCTTTTAAGATTTATGTTAAAAAACAAGCAAGCAAAAACCCCACCATGCCATCCTAGTAAACATCCCTCAGGATCATTCTGAAAAATAAAATAGATCCACTGATGGAAAGAAAATGAATCTCACTGATTATGACAGTTTTTAACAAGATTTTTCTATTTGTTTGGCCTCATTTTTAAATTCTTGATCCTCGTAATCACCATGTGGGTTGCAGTAGCAAAATAACTTGTGACTGATGATAATTAAGAAAAGGAAATTTAAGAAATGCATGTTTTCCTGAGCCAAGTTTCAACTAAATGTTTTTGCTACTAAAATTATGCTTTCTTACACAAATGTTGAATATAAGTGAGTTGCTCTGGGGATGTTGGTGTTTACATTTTTTCCCATTTGTTATTTATTAGCATGAATTAATATGCCAGTTTGTATTTGACACGATTTTTTTTTTATTCTTGCAATAATAAGACTACATTTCTCTATGCGGTCATGTTGCTTTCTTGAAAAGTATGATTATCTCACAATCAATGAACTTGGTGACAAATTATAGGTATTTTGATACTGCAGGTATAGTAATTTTAATGCAACCCATCAATGCATAGATCAATGAATTTTATACTTATTATACCATATATATTCTAGTGTACTAGTATTTCTAAGGAAGATGAACACCCAGGGCCATAAATATATTTTATTTCTGAGTTTGGAATATACAAATTGTTATTTTCAGTGGCAATAGCATATCTATCTTCTGTTGGAATGTTATTTAAAAAAATACTTATATCTGCAGCAATACAGAAGGAACACTGGTTATTTGGGAAAGAATTATTTCTGAAAAAAATAGAGCAAAGACTAAAAGCTAAGAACCTTGAGTTATTTGTACTAAATGTTATCTAGTATCATTTGAGAGATGAATAATAAGATACTGTCTTCACTCTCAGAAGAGAAGGTATAGATCTTTGAAAAATTTAATAATTTACTGAATTATATTCTAAATAAGTTTCAATGTTCATACGTGTGAAAATGCTTTGTGAATTAAAAACTACCATAAAATTTAAGGGCATGACATTATTATTTTTGGAGTTAGTTTATCATGGCAATTCTTATGGCTAAAACCCCATCAATTCTTATTTTTTCAGTGACCAGGTCCAGACCATCAAAATAAGAATGAGCAGAACAATGAGCCCTCCCAGAGGAAGAGTCAGCCAATGGAAAATGCTATTCCATCCAAGAAATCAATTTGTTTATTCATTATTTGAACAAAGTATTTCCATGCCAATTCCTCATTGGTCTCTCCAAGGTCTTTTTGTTTTTTAACTCACCATAGCAGATGGAGGAAAATATGTATACAACTAAAACCTGATAGCATAATTCATGGATTGGAAGTTAGGGTAAAAACAACATAACCAAATCCTTAACAGGAAGGTCAGTATCAAGAAATATTCATTATACTTTGAATGGTTATCGAAATACATGTTAATGCAAATCAGTACCATGTGCTTTTTCCGAGTCAGTACTTGTTTTTTATCTAATTTACCTATGTTATTATTTTTAAAATGTGATTTTCAGCCCAGTGAGTTCTATCACTCTCCCTTTTATCTAGTCCTGTTATAATAATTTTCAATGTTTAATATGCTTTAAAATGGGACAAATCATATCCAGGAAATAAACTGCTTACCAAGAGGCACTTTGTTAAAAAAAAAAATTAACTGCCTGAAATGATTAACTTAACTGTAAAAGTTCATTTCATCCCTGTCTACATGTGGCTCGATAATTAATTAATTAATCTTATATTTATGAAAAATAGGAGAAAGAGAATCATAAATGTTCGTAATTTAGAGGAAAGGAACCGAGACACAGAGAGATGAGTACTTTGTAGATGAGGGATCAGTGCTTAATCTACATGTCTACTCTATTCCCATAGTCTGCAAGGAAGAGAAACAGAATTTATAAAGTAGATTTGTAAATCCTGATAACATGAGTCAGGATATGATTATGTAACTTCAAATATCTTTGCATTTAACAAGCTAGAAACCCAGAGCTTGATATTTATTGAATTGCATACATGGCTTTTCCTGGTTTCTTGTTTACAATAAATTTTATGGCAGGAGATTTAGATTTGTGAATTCCAGCCAGACTGCTCTTTAATGAGACTGCAGCTTGTTTGAGTTTTAAAGCTTTATGACATTTATAGATGTTTACTTTGCGTCTCTAAAAAACACAGAAATGCTCCCATACTACAAAAATACTGATCTCTAAACTTTCCAAGCATAATGCAAAAAATCCCTAGGTGACAAATCTTTCTTTGTGATAGAGTAATACTTTTTTCAATTCTTTGACAAGTGGCACTAGTATTTATAAACTTGAGTTACATAGGATAGTATATAACTACAGCAACAGTATTTTGAGAGAAGGTGTCAGATAAATGCTTTGCCTGAAAAGGCTAATCCAGAAAACTTTTTTCCCCTTCCTTTTGCTTAAAACCTCTTGAGCAGCCGACAGGCACAAGACAAATTGCCCACAGAGAGTGGCACACACTGAGAACACACGGTATCTGACTTAAAATTCCAGCTTTTGCCAAAGAAGAATTGTCTTCAGCAGCCATGTCAGGGTGCCCTGTGAAGAAAAACAGAGACTCCTCTGGTCTTTTCTGTCATTAAGTGTGAGAAAATAATACCTTATCTGAACTAGTGTCGTGGTGACTACCTCCTCCAAGATACATTTTGATAAAGTGGCCCACTCCACTTGAGCTGCTAGGGGTTAAGCCAGATCACAAGTTGAGAGGAGGCAGAGCAATGCAAAAAAGAAATAACCCTGAATGAGGCACCCCTAGCACAGTTACCAATTCCAGCTTCAGCCATTCTTTTATCCAGAGCGGGTCCTAAAACTCCAGAGTTTTTTTTTTCTGGGTCTGCCAAAATTCAAGTTCCTACACTAATTTGTTGATTTGGGTCTATTAGTATAATTATTATTTTCATCCCCACATTTGAAACTCATTCTATGAGACTAAACAGAAGAAGGCAAACAGATTTCATTTCAAAAGCCAATTTTTATCTATTACTAGTGGCTGTCTTAGGGGTCTGATTTGAGCAGAATTCTGAGGCTGAGCATGGTGAGAAAGTACAACCTAGTGATTTCATGATGTCTGCTAGCTACAGGTATAGGTGTGTCAGATCCCGAGGGCTTGCAGCATGTGTAGGTAATCAAAAAAAAAAAAAAAGTTTGTTGAAACTTTGGCTTTATGCAGAATGGCTGAGGTCTCTTTGGAAAAGAAGCTTTAAAAATATAGGAAATAGACAATCAATGGCTATATGCCCTTAGATAGAAATGCAGCCATCCACTCACTTACCTTTCATCTGAAACACCTCACTAGCCCTTCCTCACCTCTTTCCAAGCTACATGGATATAAAAATGACCTTTCTAATTTGGAACATGGTTGCTTTTTCCATCCCTGGTTTCTTATTCTCATAAGGCTCTCTTAGGACACATAGCACACAAGCATATAAAAACCACCTAGGGTGGACAGATAGATAGATAAATTAGACAGAGAGGTGAATGGATGGTAGGTAGGTGGGTAAGTAGAGATAGACAGATAGATAGAACTAGGGCACTTTCATTAATCAATTTGCTGGTTATTCTCTGCATTCTGTTCCCTTGCATCAGTATCTCAGACTCCTTGCTATGGCTCACAGACCTGGGTTCTCTTCTTGAAACCTTTGACTTCATTGTAGCCCATAGATTAACATAAAAGAGACTCCTAGTGACACTCTCAGAAGAGGAAGGGTCCTCTGGCATTACTGCATGAAGAGGCAGATTGAGACGACAACTCATCCTTTATTAAAATATTTTCCTGTGTCTGTTGGCTGTATGAATGTCTTCTTTTGAGAAATGTCTGTTCATCGCTGGCCATCAGAGAAATGCAAATCAAAGCCACAATGAGATACCATCTCACACCAGTTAGAATGGCAATCATTAAAAAGTCAGGAAACAACAGGTGCTGGAGAGGATGTGGAGAAACAGGAACACTTTTACACCATTGGTGGGATTGTAAACTAGTTCAACCATTATGGAAAACAGTATGGCGATTCCTCAAGGATCTAGAACTAGATGTACCATATGACCCAGCCATCCCATTACTGGGTATATACCCAAAGGATTATAAATCATGCTGCTATAAAGGCACATGCACACGTATGTTTATTGCGGCACTATTCACAATAGCAAAGACTTGGAATCAACCCATATGTCCATCAGTGGCAGACTGGATTAAGAAAATGTGGCACATATATACCATGGAATACTATGCAGCCATAAAAAAGGATGAGTTTGTGTCCTTTGTAGGGACATGGATGCAGCTGGAAACCATCATTCTTAGCAAACTATCACAAGAACAGAAAACCAAACACCGCATGTTCTCACTCATAGGTGGGAACTGAACAATGAGATCACTTGGACTTGGGAAGGGGAACATCACACACTGGGGCCTATCATGGGGAGGGGGGACGGGGGAGGGTTTGCACTGGGAGTTATACCTGATGTAAATGACGAGTTGATGGGTGCTGACGAGTTGATGGGTGCAGCACACCAACATGGCACAAGTATACATATGTAACAAACCTGCACGTTATACACATGTACCCTAGAACTTAAAGTATAAAAAATAAATAAATAAATAATAAATAAATAAAAAATATTTTCCTTAGAATATAAAGGGCAAGCTCCTTGGTGATTGGAAAAAAAAAAACAAAAAACTGTCTTTCTCCATCTGGTCCCTGCTGTTTTGCTCGGCTTCATACAACCAATCCTCATTCTCCAAGAATGAGCCTTTTAAAGCTTCCTTACTACACCACGATGTTTCTAAAGTTGTACTTCTCTTCAGTAGTGTTTTTGCTTTTTTGTCTGCTTGAGAGACTCTGACTTGGTTTTGAAAACCCGGTTCATAGTCATCCCACACCACACCCTGGAAAAAGTTAATCGTTCTCTTCTCTGGGTTAGCTCTGCACCGTTCCCACAAATATTTCTATAGTTGCACGAATCATGTGCTTTGTTAGTTTAAATTAATATCTGCGAACTGGTTGAGAGAGGAACTTTGTCTTAATTTTCTGTTTTCTTAGCACCCAACACAGTTTAGGACACATTGAATATAACTGAGGATAACTTTGAGATTTTCCATTTGGGAGAAAAAGGGAATAATGATGATATTATCCAAGAAAGGAAAATGAAAAACAGGAGCAGATTGCATTGTGAGATGCCATTTGCTTCATTTGGAGATATTCATGTTTCAAAGTTCCAGTTAGATGTGCCACAGAAGAAATTAGAGAGTTGGGAAATCTGGGCTTAGAGTTGGGAAAGGGGGTTGGAGCTGTAGATGGTCATCTGAGAGTCAGCAACATATAGGTAGTAGCAGAAGGCATAGATGCATATAGAGAACCTAATGAAAGACTAGAAAAAGTGGCAAGAACCCTGTAGATCACTAAAAGTTTGGCCCCAAAGTTAGGAGCCAATGAGGAACATGTGGATAGATGAAGACTGGGAAGAATGATAAGGAAGAACCTAGAGGACCTCCGAGGCCAAGGACATTAAAATTTAAAATAAGAAGGGGTATCGATGATGTTAGCATCTCATAATGGTTAAGTGGGATGAAAACTAAACAGATGAGATGAATTTTCTAATATGAAGAAAGGGGTGTGCAGGGCAAAGCAAGACATCATTGAAAGCAATTTCAGTAGAGGAAAAGCCCAGGGTAGAACAGACTGCAGTCAGTCGGAGTGAATGAGTGCCTTTCATCCAGACTCATTACAGAAACTATGGCTTAAGCAGGAAGCCTTCAGTGGCCATCTGGGTGGGAAGTGGAGGGGAAGAGGGATGGAAAGGTGTGGTGAGAACGAATTAGCTAATGGGCAAAGCAGGAGGGATTCTACTGTTCGCAAGACAACATTTCATATATTGTATATTTTAGGCAAGATGTCCCTAGACAAATGGTTCCATAATACCTTTTGTTGATAAATGCCTATTCCCTCATTCCTCATGTTTCTATAAAGGGGAAAGAACATCAACTCCACCAGAAGATACAGTCTCTGGCTTCTCATTCACTTCTCTTATGAAGGAATAATTTATCTGATTTTTGAGTTTGGGAGAAGAAACTGAACTTGTCTAGCTCACCATCTTCCTCCCTTAAATTCATAAGACGCACAGAATCTCCTATTCTGTTATGCTTTAAGCCACCTGCCACAGCAGGGGAGGATGATGGCTGTCTACCAATGCCTGTAACTGGGGGCTCAGTTTACATTGAAGAGACTTGTATTAAGTCCATGTGATCACAGATGTAAGTCACATTCTACAATTCAGTCATGTTAGTAATAAAGCTCAAGGTATACACTCCATTTGTCTCACTCTCATGTTTGCTTCTCAACTAGATATGAACTCAAGGTGGGAATTGGTGCTTAATTATTATTGCCTTAAAACCTTAAAATTAGGCTGGCCACGGTGGCTCACGCCTATAATCCCAGCACTTTGGGAGGCCGAGGCAGGCAGATCACCTGATATCAGGAGTTCGAGCGTGACCAACACGGAGAAACCCCGTCTCGAATAAAAAAAAAAAAAAAAAAAAAAAAAAAAATTAGCCAGGTGTGGTGGTGCATGCCTGTAATCCCAGCTACTCGAGAGGCTGAGGCAGGAGAATCGTTTGAACCCTGGAGGCAGAGGTTGAAGTGAGCTGAGATCTTGCCACTGCACTCCAGCCTGGGCAACAAGAATGAAACTCTGTCTCAAAAAACAAACAAAAATCAAACCTTAAAATTACACTTCAAGAAGATCGTTTAAAAGTAAGAGAAATATAAGACCTCCAATTCCTCATCTGTGAGATGAAGGGGCTGAAGTGGATAATCTTTAAGTCCCTCCCAGCAATCTCTATACATTTGTTTGCTATGTGTCCGTGTGCATATCAGACAAGCGGTGGGGTGGGGCGGGTGGTGCAGGGGGAGGGCGTGGGGGCGGGCAAGGAGTCAGACAATCTCATGCAAAAGGTAAGGGAGGATTCAAAGCAGGAGTGGGCAGTCACCAGAGGAGTGAGCAGAAAGGTCTCTTAGGCTGAAGAAAAATTACGAGATTCGAGGGTAGCTTACTTATCAAGAGCATTTTCTAAGACAAAAATGAAAGTTGCTATATATAAACAAAAATATATATATATACACACACATATACATTATAATACATAGAGATAAACAAAAAGCAAAATACTGAATCAGGCTGGAAAAAAGTTCTCCCCAATTCACCAGCCCTTCTGTGCTCACATAAGCCCCTTCCCTCATTAGATTATAAGATTTTATACCTTTGCACCTAAACTTTCCAGGAGAAAAAATGAATAGGCCACAAAATGCCTAAAAGCAAATGCTAGGAATTGTTTGGCTCAAATAACAAAACAGAGACCCTGAACTAAGCTGAGGACGGTGGAATATTATTTTGCTCTCTTGCCTGTTGGAAGCACTAAGACATTTCCAATTCCAACATTCCATAGACCAAGAGGCTTACTTAGGTGAAGAGGGTTTCCAGGCTCACAGCTCAATGAAAACAATGATGATCCAGGGGAGTCATGGCACTCATGTCTTCAACACTAATGGATTTCAGCTGATTCGTCGGTGAATGTTTCTCAGACCAAAGTGGAGAAAGCAATTTTGTCTTCTATTAAACAGAAATCTCACTCAGTCTTGCACTGAATTCTTTCACAGAAAATCACCGCTCTTCTGCCTTTTGAGACACACAAGGTCTCCAGCAGGTGCTCTCCAAAGGTGGAAGGAAGGTGTATTCTGTGCAGTGCATCACTTGTTATGTGTTCCATTGTGGCAACTGTGATTCGCAAGGGCATAGCTGAGCCACCACAGCTTTCAGCTGTAATCCTCCTGGAATCTATCCCTGCTGTTACAGGGATAATGATCTGGTTATCCCTGAGGCCAGTTCTTGCCATTTTCACATAAAAATCACCTCTTGCATAAGACGTGGAATTTAAAATCATCTCCTCATACATATCATTGAGTCACTTCATTACCTCTGGGACATATATAAATTATGCATTCTTTGATTCTCTTTAAATTTTTAGAGGCTCATAGGGACAGTGAAGGATCTCACTGGCACTAAAAATATAAGGCATTCCAGAAAGAAACAATAACTTGTGTGATATTAACTGCTACTAGTGTTCCAAAGGCTCCCTGCTTGGTCAAGGAAATCACATAAAGCATGGAAAACTAATAGCAGGCTTGCATGCTAATGACTGCCGCTGACAAGGACTCACTGAATGTCACCGCCTCACATCCTCATGCTATTCATTTTTCTTATCTCAGTGACTTCTCCTTTCACAGGACTGCTTTATTTCTCTGAATTGGCACCCTTCTGAGTGTCTGCAACCAAGAAGGCACTCAAAAATTAGAACCCACACACCCTTATTCCCATTTCTTTCTCCAATCCCATGCCTCAATATTAAGAGAGTTATTTGTCTGTACCATGGAAATAGTGTTTATGAATTCTCTGGAGCTTGTTTGATTTTACCTTTAGATGCATCCAAGACTCACTATCATACACGCATTCATGTTAAAGAGAGGGGGTGACATGAGCATGAATAAAATGCAATGGCTGTCACTGCAAGAATGAAGAAATGTGTGTGTTCTCATGCTCTGCCATTAAGATGAATTCACAGATGTAAGCTGGCAACACAGCACTGCAACTATGTTACCCAGACACCCATGGAGGGCTACACGTGTTTCATTCCATAATCCCCATTCAATATAAATATGGCTAACATTCCTTAAAGATTCAAACCCATAGTATGTTGTTCACCTCCAAACTGGAAAAAAACCTAGTCCCGTCACAGAAGTGAATTCAGTTGCTTGATCTTTACAGCTGCTGATAAAAGTTTGAGGAGTTCCCAGACTTATGGGAAAAGTGAGATAAACTTCAGTATCCAGCATTAAAGGCCTCCCGAGGCAAAATATGTTGTGCAATATTAATTTTTCAAGTTAAAAATGGGAGGTATTTGAAAACCACTGTTTCCCCAAACAGGAAGGAAAACCACTGTCTGGGTGGTAAAATGTGCCAATTCTGTACAAAATGCCTTTAAGCCCTTGACCTAATGAGGTTAGTGACAGGGATATGGATGACTAGAACAGAAAATGAAACTCAGTAAGAATTTTGTTCATGAACTGCCATATTTCTCCTGTCATTTAACCAATTTTCCCTCTCAAAATTACAACATGGACTGCAAATCTTCAAGGCTAATGCTTCATATGACAGACTAAGTGCTATTTAAAATGTAATAATATATCTGTCAATCTGAGAGGAAAAAACAAGAGGCCACGCGAAGGACTTTTCAGGTAGACACGGGTCCTAAAAGGTTATGAAGATGGCAATCGGGAAAGCAAGCCACCACACAGCTTTTCCCCTCCAATTAGTAAAAGTGCAGTATTGTCAGCGAGTTCTACAAATGAAAGGATCCTTTCAGCCTGAGCACTCAATGGTGGATACCTACTCTATCAAGTGACCTTCATTGTACAATACATTAATTTCTACTAAAATTAATGTTTTGGGTTAAAATCAATGCTTAGAGGATATTAATGGAAATGATTTAATATGTGTGTCATGCATACTGTTTCAAAAGTTTTTAATCTTTGTGATTTGCTACAAACCTAAATTAGAAGAGAGGCGGAAGAACACTCAGAATTCTAAAACTCCCACTGCTGACTAAAACATACCACTTTTGTTTTCCACCTTCCTCTCAGTCAGGGCATCTGTGTTATTTTAATCTGCCATGCCTGAATTATCAGTAAAGAGAAAACACTGGTTTCCTACAAACATACTTTATCATAGTAGGGGACTTTCCCTCTAGACTCGCCGTGTGGATATTTTCAAGGATTCACAGCGGAGACACTGGGTGTGTACGACTGAGGTTATTTAAGATCTTCCCACGGTGACTGGCATCCATGTGGAGAGACACCAAATTTCATGCCTCTTCTTAAGCAGTTCTGAGGCGGGGAAGGCGGGGAGGGAAAAGCAGTGCGCCTGGGGAGGCGGCATGACGAGAGAGCCACATTCTGCTTAGGAGCCTATTGCTTTAAAAGTTCGCCTAACATTGAATTTAAAATGTGTTTTAAGCACCTATAATGAAAGAACATTTTAGATCTTGGGAGAAAAGGCACAAGTGTCCAGCATGGAGTGAATCACTTGGCCCTTTAATATTTAACTTCACTGAAAAAGAAACCCTGTGAAGTCCTCTTAAAAGAACGCAGGCGACCGCACAGGACTTTCTCAATTGATGGTATAATGAGAACCATTAGGAAGTTTGACTCCATTTGACATCTTAAATCTCTGAGTCCTCCTTGCAAAAGGAAGCAAACAGTACCTGCTTCCCAAGTGAGAGTTGAGTGGAAAGTCTGCCAAAATGAGACAGTTTTCAGAAAACAAATTTCAGTTAAGTCCAGGAAGCTACACCACTACTGCTTTCTCTATTCTCCATGCCCTGCTCCTGACAGATGCGAAATACATCAACTACATTCTGGGCAGCGGTAAGTGACACAGAAGATTTCAGTAGGTAGTGTTCAGGTCACACCTTCCTGAACAACTGGTTTTATTAAACTGTTCCTAAGAGGAACCTCTGCCTTCCTGTTGACCTTTAAATCTTCTCAAGAGGATTATAACACAAGATGCTTTTATATTGTGGTTATTAACAGCTACCATTTATCCCAGAGGCTCAAAACAATAGGATGAGGATTGTTACCAGAAGAATAAGACATAGATTCCTCGGTAATTTAGCAAATTTCCAGCTGTAGTACTCCTTGCCCAACAAAATGCTTGGCTAACCCTTTGGTATTTTACTCCAGGTTCCTCTTCTGTAAAGTCAACCAACACGAGTGGCCTGACAGTCATTATGGTGACAAGGGATGAGATTCACTTTGATTGTATTTTCGAGGTAAATGCCTGGGCAAAGAATATAAGAAACCACATCCTAGCAATATGTTGTAATACATAAGTTTCTAAAAACTAAAAAACAACTAAAAGAATGTACCTTCCATTGAAATGTACTGACCCTTGTGGTCTAATGAGAAATGCAACAGAAGACAATGAAACAAAAAATATTTTCTTCAATTAATAACACAACTCAGGAAGAAACATTAAGAATTAAGGAAAAGGACTCATAAAAAGCAACTAGAGTTAACTGTCTTAAGAAATGCATATCTAACCCCATCACTTCCCTACTTAGATTGGCACCAAATCCTTAACGCAGACTGTTGCAATAGGACAACAGAAGCTATTAAAGGGTTTGAACTGGGAGGGGAGGGAAGCATGCAATCTGTCTTCCTACTTCTAAGACTCAATCCACTTGCCGCTATTTTCTGCTTTCTCTAGGAAAGCTTCCCGTAGCTGACAAGGAAGTTAGATTCCCTAGAGTATCATCTTGTAGGACTGTATACTTTTTCTTGACACTTATCACACTTCCAATTACTTTTTCAACATCTCTCTTTCTCCTCAGACCTGTGATGAGCAATACGGCAGACAAAAGTCACATGTAGCTATTGAGCATTTGAAATGTGCCTAGTTCACAATAAGATGTGCTCTAGCATAAAACACATGCCAGATTTGACAAACTTAGTACATACTGCTACAGGGAAAAAAAAAAAAAAAAAATGGGGACCCTGCAGAAATCTTGATTTTAGCCCATGAGACCAATTTTAGTCTTCTTAGCTTTAGTAACACAAGAGAATAAATTTAGGTTGTCTTAAGACACTGGTAATTGTAACAGTAGCAATAGAAAACTAATACATGGCTTCCAGAAAGATTAAATTACGTATGTAGATCGCATAGTATTTCTATGGAACAGCACTAGGCAAGAAAATGTCTGTTTTGTCAGCTGCTCCATGTTCTGCACCCAGCATGCTTCTTGATACATATAGTCAGTCTAAAATAGTGTGGATTAAACAAAGAAATTTAAAGGTTTTATCCCCTTTATAATTCATAATTCAATCATTATTCCAATAAAAAATTATCAAGTGTTTACTCTGAACCACACACTGTGTAAGGCACTGAAGATACAAGTATAATAAGAAGTGGTTGCCAGAAGATGGGAGAGAAGGAAATAAGGAGCAACTGCTTAAATGGTATGGATGTTCCTTTTAGAGTGATAAAAATATTTTCTTTTTCTTTTTTTTTCTTTTTTTCCTTTTTTTTTTTTTTTGAGACAGAGTCTCGCTTAGTCGCCCAGGCTGGAGTGCAATGGTGCGATGTCGGCTCACTCCAACCTCTGCCTCCTGGGTTCAAGTGATTCTCCTGCCTCAGTCTCCTGAGCAGCTGGGATTACAGGCATGCGCCACCACACCTGGCTAGTTTTTGTGTGTTTAGTAGAGATGGAGTTTCGCCATGTTGGACAGGCTGATCTCGAACTCCTGACCTCAGGTGATCTGCACGCCTTGGCCTCCCAAAGTGCTAGGATTACAGGCATGAGCCACCGTGCCTGGCCTCAATATTTTCAAACTAAATAGGAGGACTAGTGTCTGGAGACGGCTGTCTCCACTTCCAAGATGGCACCTTATGGCTGTATTCCCCTAAGGGGAGGAACACTGTGTCCTCATGTGGCAGAAAAGACAAAAGCGCAAAAGAAAGAAAAGAGAAATTCCCTCCATCAAGCTATTTTATAACAGCACTAACCCATTCATGAGAATGAAGTCCTCACAACCCCAAATCCTCCCAAAGGGCCCCACCTCACAACACTACTGCTCTGGGGACTCAGTTTTCAACATATGAATTTTGGGCGAGTCCTCCAGACCATAGCATTAACCATGCAAACTGCAAAAGGAGGAGTATTCCAGACAGAAAGCTCATTTATAGCATCCCTAGATGGCTCTTCAAACTCTTGGCCTTCTATATTAACTGACAACTTTCTGCTTCCTTGCCCCTATCCTGATTGACAGTTCTTAAAGAGTAAAGCCTGAATCTTTGAAGTCATAGTCACCATAATTACCCACAGTCACAGAGCCCAAGGAACAAAAAGCTGTTCAAAATGGGAAACTATAAAAAAAAAAGGAGAATGGGATCCAGAGACTTGATCAACTCTATGGGCAATCCAACAAAATATGCATGTAATATATAATCAGAGAGAAGAAAGGAAGAAAAAACCAGGTTTGCTTAGACTTTACCTGACGACACAGGACAGCCATTTGAAACAATGTGGCTTCTAATACAAATAAGATATAGAGCCCTAAACACAATTTGGGAAGGAAAACAAGAGGTCATAAAATCACAGGATACACATGATGGCGGATAGGGCCATTTGGCTTCTCTTGTGGCTGGGAAAGATTTAAAAACAACCTGAGAATATCAGTGAAATTTATTTCAACTAAGAATTGATGCAAACAACTGTACACTAGATAAAAAAGAAGTGGTAATTTGAGGAAAATGTATTATATTTGTGCTCTAGAATAATGTTGTTTACAAAATTTTTTGACACATTTGAAAACTTTTATCTCTAATTCTTAATAATGAAATACTAGTAATTCATACTTACTATGCTTGTAATAAAATTTACCTAATACTTAATAATACAATGAAATTTATCCTCAGTTCATGTGTTATCTTCTCAGAAAGGCCTTCCCATCATAGTAGCACCACTCAAGAGGTACAATAAAATCCCCTTGCTTTATTTCCTTCAGATTTTTATCTGACACTTTTTTGTTCACAATGCATCACTTTTCTGCTTACATTTGCCTCCTCTGTCTAGAATGTAAGCTCTGTTAGAGCATAGCTGGTATGGTCTTATTCACAGCTTTGTCTGCAACCACCATTAGTAGAGTCCCAACCCTTAGTAGGTAACTTTGTAGAATGAATACAAAATCAAAATATTATTGTTTGACTTAATTCCACCTTTGATCTCCTCCCCCAATGATATATAAAACTTTATAACTGGAAAATCTGTTAATTTTATTTCTATTCTAGGAGTCTTACTAGATTTAATAGGTATTATAGAGTTAATTAAGCACATGAGACCAGAAATCATATTCCTAGATAGGAATTCTAGTTTCTTCATTTGTTTTTTCCTTCTACTTGAGTGGCCTTGGGTAAGCTACTTAACTTTCTTATGACTTAGTCACATCATTAAAATCCAGTGATTAATATTAATATTAGCTATGTCATAGGGTTGCTTGAAGACTCAAAGTGTAGAGAACAGTGTCTGGGATCTACTAAGCACACATTAAATGTAAATTCCATAATGGGTTGAAGTCATAAATGAGGAAGAATGGTGGCTTAACAAAATGTAGGATTTTCTATCGTCTCAAAGAAACAGATGGTTTTAGGAATAAGTTATCTGTACCCAGAGGTGTTCAAACAGAGATAAGTATCCACTTGATGGGGATATTAGAAAGAAGATTTATATATCAGAAATCCAATTACATTAGATAACTTTTAACAGCTCCCTTTCTACTCTTGCAACGCTAAGCTCCCATTGTAAACTTAAGCTGAGAAGTACACAGTACAATTCCCAGATGCAAAGACAATGTGCATTTCAGTCTCCAATATCCAGCAGATGCATTTCTACTGTTTTCACAAGGGATTCAGCGTCTTCTCTGTACTTTCAGAACTTCCTGTTTATCTTTCACTATCTGTGTCTATGTTCTTGATCTCCCCATAAGACTACAAGAAATCAGGGTGGAGGAACATGGGAAATGGAGCACAGGCATTCTGGGAGACAGAACACTGAGAGCTATGCTTGCTCAGAAGGCTCACGGTAAAGAAAATTGAGGGCAAACCTGAAGGGGAAGAATTGCAAAGACTTTTGAGATCTTCAAATAAGTCAAAAAACAAAACGAAACAAAAACACAATTCTTAATTAGAAAGGAAAAATTTAAATGTATCCAAATTCAAAGCAGCCCGTATTCTACCAAAAGTAGAGAGATAGGAAATTGGAAACCAACTGACATCTCCCGAAGTGGTCCTAGAGTAGGAAAGAGTTCAAGTTATTCCTCCAGGTGCCCACCAATATAGCCAGCAAGGAGGGCAGGGGTAGGGTGTAGAGGGCTGTGAAAAGGCGTGCACCCACATGCAAGCAGCTAGTAATCATGCCTTTCTCAAAAGAATAGAGACCTGAAAAATCTAAATCCAGGTGCAGACTTGAGAATGAGAATGAGTCAGTGGGCTTCTACAGGGACATCATCAGAACATTATCTGGGATATTCATGTCCTTGAGCGCTACAAAAAAATTCCAAAACATCTGCTATACCAGAAAAGATCAATTAAATGACATTCTACATTAATATTTATGTTAAATGGGTTTTATCATATTCACATTATCTAAAAATCAGCAATTTATGTGTGCAAAGTTAGTTGACCCTTAGCCATTTGGTATTTTTTGGTAAACATTAGTGGACACTTTTGTCACCAAGAAGTGATGTTACGTAGCATTCACAGACATAGCATGAATTAATTCTCACCAGTGGTAAATTTGGAGCAGCTTCTCTGTGAGGTATTTTCAAGTGCCGACCAAAATAGCTGCACTAAGAACAGTTCTTGTATGCTCAGGTGAATACCTAAAAATACACACTTATTCTTCTTTCTGCAGCAGTGAAAGCCATTTTCACCTCCCCTACAAAAGACTTTGATGTTGGTGTGTGTTAGCCTCAGTTAAGCTGTTGCAAATCCTATGTATACATTTGGGGAAGTTCTTTCAAATTCTGATGAGCTAGACAAAAACTGATTCAAAATTGTTACAGTCCTTCCTCACTGTTTGCACACAATTTTTGGTAAGCTCACTTTGAGTTGAAAGAACTTGAACGTTTATTTTTATAGGTAAGGTTCCACCCTCTTTTTTTTTTTTTTTTTTTTTTTTTTTGAGACAGAGTCTCGCTCTATCGCCCAGGCTGGAGTGCAGTGGCGCTATCACAGCTCACTGCAAGCTCTGTCTCCAGGTTCTGGCCATTCTCCTGCCTCAGCCTCCTGAGTAGCTGCGACTACAGGCGCCCGCCACCACGCCCGGCTAATTTTTTGTATTTTTAGTAGAGACCGGGTTTCACTGCCTTAGCCAGGATGGTCTCCATCTCCTGACCTGTGATCCACCCGCCTCAGCCTCCCAAAGTGCTGGGATTACAGGTGTGAGCCACTGTGCCCGGCCTCCACCCTCTCTTAATAGAATTCTTATTTTGTACTGTATGTACAGACATTTGCTTGAGTCTTTAGAAGTTTATTTTAGAACCTTAAGAAGTTTTAAATTTACATATATGTTATTTAGTAAGTCATATTTACATTCAAGAACTTGTCAATTTAATATAGCTTGTCCTTTAGGAGATTAATTGCAGCAGGTGGTAATAAAAGTAGGACCTTGTGTTGAAATATGATAGATGAATTTATTTTAAGGCTATTGGAAGAGCTAGTTTATTTGGTATACCTTGTATTCTCTTATACCTAAACATACAGCAAAATGGAGAGATAATCAGGTATCTGACCTAAGTTATTTTAGCACTACCTGATTCTTAATGACTTCCTCTGGCATCAATATTTCATCAGTTTTATTCTATCCCCAGGGAGGAAAAGTCCATTTCTTACATATACAATTAAAAATCATTTTCTAAAAATCTTAACTTTTAGCATAAGACATATAGAATTATCATACAAGTGAGATAAAAAGTTTTAAAAACATTTTCCAAATATCAGTGGTTATCAATTATGAGTGATACTTTCCCTACTCTCCTAGTGGGTATTTTTGATTGTCAAAATAAGCTGAAAGACTCTGTTGGCCTTTACTGTGCAGAGGAGCCAGGGATGCAAAACTTCCTGTAATGCTCATGGCAGCCATGCACAATAAAGGACTGTGCCACCCAAAATGTCAACATGGGGATACAAGAGAAAAATACAGAACCAATTAACAGCAGGAAATTATCTACCTCTTTCCATTTGTGATCAATCAAGTGGATAAAAAAAATAAGGAATTATACAGAGAATCCAGAAAACCTAACTAAAATGGTAAATCATATACAGTATGATCTTCATCCATGTATATATCATTATCTGCACCCTGGAAACACAGAACACACCTTCTTTTCCAGTATCTACTAAACAGACACAAAATTTGACAATCTATTATGCCACAAATAAAACATCAAAAAATTCCCCAAAATAGAAAAGTATAGAAAACATTCTTTATCATGATACAATAAAACTATCAATATCTAACAAAACTAGAAGAAATATGTCTTATCTTCTGAAAATTTTAAACTTCCCTCATAATTTTGAGGTCAAGGAAGGAAAAAATTAATAACATGCAGAAAAGAACTCTTTTTAAAAAAATCCACAGGATAGCTAAAGTCATGCTGAAAGGAAAATTCATAGATTTAAACAGTTTATTAACAAACATGAAATAATAAAAACTAAATTAAACATTCCATTTAGGGAGTTAAAGGAAACAAAACTATAGAAAACAGAAAAGTAATAAACATACACAAATACAAATTAATTGAAAGAAAGTGTATTATTTATTTTCAATAAATAAATTGAGAAGATGGTACCTAATTAGTTCACCAAATCAAGGGGGATAAGAAAAGAGGCTAAAACAATTACACAAAATAAAAATAATAAGAGCCAGATAATGCCAACATAGAAGACATTTTATTATTTTTCTCTTTTTTTTGGAGACAGGGTCTCCCTCTGTCACCCAGGCTGGAGTGCAGTGGTACCATCATGGCTCACTGCACACTCAACCTCCCAAGCCCATGGGTTGCTCCCACCTCAGCCTCCTAAGTAGCTGGAACTACAGGTGCATACCACCACACCCAGCTAATTTTAAAATTTTCTTTGAGGAGATGGGGTCTTGCTATGTTGCCTAGGCTAAAGACATTTTTAAAAATTATAATTGATTCCTTTGCTCAACTCTGTGCAAATAATTTCAAAACATGGATGAAGGAGATAATTTTCTAGAAAATATCATATGTCAACCTACCTCCAGCAGAGAGAGAAATATTACACTAATTGTCACACAAATAAAGAAAATTGTTAGAGTTATCCCCCAAACTGGACACACATACATGCGCGCCACACACACACACACACACAGCCTAGATGGTTTCATAGCACAACTTGCCAAACCTTTAAAATAATAAAAAATTCCAATGCCATTTAAACTCCTTCAAAGCATAAGGGAAAAAAAGACTAGGACAGTTTCCAAGTTCTTTTTATAAAGCAATAGTAACATTGATACCAAAACTTGACAGATTGCACCAAAAAGAAAATTATGGAGCAAACTCATCTAGGAATAGCAACGCTAAAATTCTAAATTAAATATTGACAAATAGAATCCAACAGCAATTAAAATAATACACCATAACTGAGTGAAATTTATTTTATTCAGGAATGTAAAATAAATTTTTTAAAAAGACCAAAAACTTAGAAATAAATCTATCAACACCAAATTACTCATTATGGCATTCAAAGCCTTTTATAGATGACACAGTTTTCTCTTCCACGTTAATCCCACTATTTCAATGACAGTCAAACAATATTACTCACTTTTTCTCATACTTATGCTATTTCCTATCTCTTAACCTCCGCTAATTTTGTATCTATGTTTGGAATGCCATCTGTCTAAACTTCCTCTCAGTTCTAAATATCCTATCTACCCATACAAAGCAATCTAAATATTAACTCAAAAAAGCTTCCTTGATTCTTCCAACAGACACCTCTCTTCTGCTGAACAACCAACACGCTATCTTTCTTGCAGCACTCATTATATATATTTAAAAAACATCAGGTCTTCTATTGTCATCAAGTAAACACTTGTTATTTTTAGCCATGTATTACAGATATTTGTGTAAAGGCTCTATGTCCCCTATTAGGTATAAACTTTTCTTTTCTTTCTTTCTTTCTTTCTTTTCTTTTCTTTTTTTTTTTTTTTTAAGGTAAGGGCCATGTCTTATGTGCCTTTGTATTCTAATCACTCCAAGGACAAACCCTTCCATACTTAAACATTTTGATGCACGAACACACAAAAACCCAGATTGTAAAAGCAAACTGAAGATCTGCGAAGAATAGTTTCCCTTAAAATGTAACCACATGTGCATAGGATGGAGCTAGAATCTGAAAATCAGCTGGGCACTAGCCATGCCCACCCTGCTATCTTCCCATAGCTAGAATCACAGCAGCATGAACTGCACTCAAGCTCCAGACTAAGAAACTCTAATTACCTTCAGCAAGCAAGTAAACTGACAGTAACAGCCATTGCAGGAGGCAAAAGCATCTACAATCTTCATTTCCAGGCACGGAAGTGGGAATAAGGAAAGAAGTTGGGATGGAACTGTTGGTTTCATTAGGTTGTTGGTTTGGAAGCAAGTATTTCACATACACACCCACCCCCCACTATACACACCCATCCCCTTCATATTTTCATTTTTCATACTGCCAAAATATTAACTTGTGTCCTAAAATTTCAGGGAAGATGTATAAGCTAGCGAGAGTCATAATGTCGAGTTTCAAAATGTATGTATAATTTGTTATGCGTGGCAGGGTCAACAGTCCTATCAGAAATGCACCCGAAGGTTTGCTAGGAACAGAATATTAAACAGAGCAGAGGCTATGGGATCTAACATAATAAACTGACATTAGGTTAGAACAGTACAAAAATGCCAGATTCCAACCATTGTTGATACACTTCTGGAGAACTGGACTTTCAATACAAAGCTGTTATTCTGGGTGCAATTTTAACAGCAATGAAATACAATGAAATGACAAATCTCTGGTTCATTCTGAATACAAGAGTTCCTGCTTGTTTTGAGACCATGTGAACCAAAGAAGTCGACACCACCAGCACTTTGCTTGTAGGCTAATCTAGTAGTGACTTTTCATTTCCTGCTCCCCGTTTTGATCCATCCATCCACAGCTTTAAGACCAGCCTGACTACAGTCATTCTTAATGTCACCCAAATCTCCATCTGCAGGCAAGAAGGAGATACCCAGCTGTCCCAGTTTGTTACCCGGATCACAAGCACAAACTAGGATCACTCTCTCCATCCCAACTCTGGCAGGCTGAATAAAGGCCTCCCAAAGATGTGAATGTCCTAATCCCCAGAATCTCTGAACATGCTATCTCATAAGGCAAACAGGATTATGCAGATGTGATTAGGTTACAGATCTTGAGATGGGGAGAATATCCTAGATGATCTCGTGGACTCTATGTAATCACAAGGGTCCTATAAAGAGGAAGGCAGAAAAATCAGTGTTAGAGTTGACTCAATGTGAGAAAGCCTTGACTGGCAATTGCAAATTTTGAAGATGGAAGGGGGCCATGAAGCAAAAAATGTGAACAGCCTTTAGGAGCTAGAAGAGGAAAGGAAAGGTTCTCCCCTAGAAGGTCGGGAAGGAGGGCAGCCCTGCTGACACCTTAATTCAGCCCACTGAAACCCGTTTCAGACTTCTGACTTCCAGAATTGTAAGATAACATATTTATATTGCTTTAAGGCACTAAATTGGTGGCAATTTGTTACAGCAGTAATACGAAATTTATAGACAGACAATTCCATTCTTGGTCTATAGCACCACCTCGAAGCATCCTTATTCATTGATCACTCACAGTTTACCACCCTGCCACTTGACTTGCCAAGACCTATTGATTCTGCCTCCTAAATTCTTTTAAGTTTTGGTTTTTTGCTTTTGGTTTTTGAGATGGAGTCTCACAACTGTGCCCTGGGCTGGAGTGCAATGGCGTGATCTCAGCTCACTGCAACCTCCGTCTCCTGGGTTCAAACGATTCTCCTGCCTCAGCCTCCCGAGTAGCTGGGATTACAGGCTCCTACCACACGCCTGGCTAATATTTTGTATTTTCAGTAGAGACAGGGTTTCACTATGTTGGCCAGGCTGGTCTCAAACTCCTGAGCTCATGATCCACCCACCTCGGCCTCCCAAAGTGCTGGGATTACAGGCGTGAGCCACCGCACCCGACCAAGTTTTGTTTTATTTTTATTTACTAACTAATAACAATTGTTTATATTTATGGGGTACAATGTGATGTTTTGATACATATGTACACTGTGAAATGATCAAATCAGGCTAATTAGAATATGCATCACCTGAAATATTTATCATTTCTTTGCGGTGAGAACATGTGAAAGCCTGTCTTTTCCTAAAGCGTCTATGTTCCATTCATCTTTCCTTGTCTCCACAGCTACTCCCTGAGAGAAACCTTCAGCCTGTGGCTCCTTACTGTTCTCCCTGCATCTGCTCAAGCCACTCCCTTCTCCAACCCCAAGCTGGCCAGGCCATTCACCAAACTGCCCCAGAGGGTCTTTCAAAGACATAAATCTGAAATATCTCAAGACAAATGGTTTGCCGTTGACAGCAGAATGACAATCACCTTTCTTTACCTGATAAAATGTCTTTCACAGGTTGACACCTGCCTAAGCATCCAACTGTAATGTCTGCTTCCTGGTCAAACTTGCTGCGCCACCAGCATGACGTTCATATCTGGTGCTTCATCACGACTCTGTGCCTTTGTCTGCTGAGTTCTCTCACTGCTCCTCTAACTGCCAAACCCCTAAATATCTTTCAGTACTAAACCGTGTTGGCGGGCTCTTGACAGTGAGATCTTTGAGGGCTAGGACCTCTCTTCATCTCTTTGTCTGCAGTGGCTACCTGAGACCTCCCTCTGAATGAACAGGAGGGACAAGACTTCCTTTCTCATAACCACTAGCCTACCTTCTTTCCTGCCGCATTAGCTTACTTTTACTTTCGGCCCATATTTGGCTTTGGAATTACTTTCAGAATTAACAGCTGATACCTGCCCGGTCAGACACCATGTCCTCACACTCCTATGTTCTCAGTGAGCAGGTGAGAGATTTAAGAAACAGTGAAACAGGCAGTGGCTCACGCCTGTAATCCCAGCACTTTGGGAGGCTAAGGTGGGCGGATCACGAGGTCAGGAGATTGAGACCCTCCTGGACAACATGGTGAAACCCTGTCTCTACTAAAAATACAAAAAAAAAAAAAAAAAAAAAAAAAATGAGCTGGGTGTGGTGACACATGCCTGTAATCCCAGCTACTCAGGAGGCTGAGGCAGGAGAATCGCTTGAACCAGGGAGTTGGAGGTTGCAGCGAGCCAAGATCATGCCACTGCACTCCAGTCTGGCAACAGAGGGAGACCTCTGTCTCAGAAAAAAAAAAAAAAAAGAAATAGTAAAAGAACAATCAGCCCTGATATCCTGGCCACTTCTTCTAATGCTAAGACCTTCAACTTAAAAGATTTAGGGTAAGAAGCACTTGTCAGTCTCAATTTTGCTCCAGATGACGACCCACACAAAACTACTTCTATGCTTTCCTTTCTTGGTTATAAAGAATTCCACTTTCTTTCAATTTTCAGCATAGATAAGTTTTTTACTTTCAAATCATCCATTACTTTTCTCTGGCCCATCTCCAATTTCCTAAATATTGTGTTTAAAATATGGAGCTCAAAATTAGGCTCTAATATAGACCTTATCAATGTTGAACACAGTGAGTAAATTTCATGGTTCTTGTGTACTACATACATTCTGGTTAATGCAATCCCAGATCATGTTCACCTTCTTGATAACAGCCCTATATTGCTGACACATATCCCTGAGTGACAGGTGAAATGGCTTTTTACCTGTAGAGTACTTACATGTCAATTCCAATCTTTATGACAGCTAGGATAGTCTATCAGTAATTTTTTCTGGAATAATAAAAACCTCACCTATTGCAAAGAGCTGTCTAATGAACTGACAGTATAGCTCATCTTGACTTGATGTTCCACTCTATAATTGGAACCATTAGACTCAAATCAGAGCTTCTGAAAATTCTCTAAGAGTTTTATTTTTAAACATGTTATATATTTATGTGGGTACATAACAATTTCATTCAAAGTAAAAATAAACACACTTATTCTTCAAATATTAGTTGATACAACTTCACATTAGAAGCCATAAATATCAGAAACAATGATTTAGATAAACCACCTGGAAATAGTTTTAGGAGGTATCCTCCAATCCATTTATGGAATTCTCTTTGTATTTTCCAAAAAAAAATCTGTAACAGGAAAGACAGTTGAAGGCAGAGAGTGCATTTTAAGTTATCTGCCTTTCTAACAAAACAACGGAAAGGGAGACCCAAATTATGCTTCTGAAGTGAAAAGGGATTAGCTTAGCAAAAAATTTCGTCTCTAATTAACTCCTTAAAAAGTTTCAGTCCAGATTAAGTATATTTCTGTCAATTTACATATATAGTTAATTTCATTTTCTCATATTGACGTGGTAAAATTAAAGCATACAAATACATCTAAAATTTTTTGACATACTTTAATGACAGATTGAACATTATCTTATTAAAACAAAGAGTATAAATAACTGCTTTGGAGTGAAAACATCTGGATCATAGTCTTAGCTCATTCAATCACTATAAGATCAAAAAAGTCACATTACTCTTAAAGATCTCCATTTCTTTTACATGATAATGACAATCAGTAATCATCATAATGCTTACGACAATCTACTTCTTCCCTCTGATGTGAGTGTGGCTGAGAAATCCATATAACCCTTAAAAAAATAAGGAATAAGATTAAAATACAAGCCTGTAATGTGGACCAGTATGATTTCTAAAATACGATCTGACACTTCAATATAGGGAAGTTGAGGTGGAAATTTGAAGTTGAAAGTCCTATTGGAGCCTCATTCCCCTTATCTCCTAGAGATACGGCCTCTGAGCCGTCACTTCCTCATTACTGCGTCAGATAGACACACTAGTTTCAAGTTTTTGTTCTTGGAGATGAAATTCTGCTCAGATTCTCAATAAACGAATGATAAAAACAGGGCTGCTCTGGTGATGCCAATGTGGCAGATACGGGGCACTTTGCATCCTAACCCTCCATTCCACGGCCCCAGCAGCAGCTGCATGGAACAAAATGTTAAAACCAGTGGATGAGATTTAGATATGATTGTTTTCAATCATCAAGTCTTGGTGTCTCTTAACCATGTGCACTTGCCAGAGGTGGGGTGAGGGAGAAGTGGTATTTTAATGACAAAGAGCACTGGTACAGACTTGGACTTCTAATCCTTGGTAGGCTAAATATTCAGGAAAGCTCTCCTTTCATAAAACACTTGGCATGATGGATAAACAACTAACTTACAGGTAAACACATTGTTGAGCTCTCCAGAAAACAAGGGAAGCTAACAAAAGATGAAACCTACAAACTAAAATAAGAATGCTAAGCAAACCCTTATTTTAAAGGCCCCTGCTGGGCCTTCCATGCAGGAAAATACATGACCAAACCAGGTACCCAGAGCTTTGGACATTAATGGGGCAGTGGGGAGAAAGAAAAAGCAAAGGGTCTGCAGAAAGTAGTGCTGTTAAGTCTGAGACCCTAAATTCAACAGGTACTAAAAACAGCCTCACCCTCAGTGAAAGAGAGCACCAAAAGCCAATAGCCTGCAGAAGAGGAAACAGAGGAAGCCTTCCTGTCCTTGCCTACTCTCAGGATAAGTATAACAAGAAAATAATTGTCTCCCCTCAGAATCTACAACAAAAGACCAGATCTCGGATGGTGTGAAATTTATATTACTGAGGGTGTCAGGAAAACTGTAGGTCAAATAATAATTATTATCATTATCAAGGCAGGGTATCACCGTCACCCAGGCTAAACTGCAATGGCATGATCATAGCTCACTCAGCCTTGAACCCATGGGCTCAAGCAATTCTCCCACCTCAACCTCCAAGTAGCCAGGACTATAGGCACATGCCACTATGCCCAGCTAATTTTTTATTTTTCATTTTTTTGGAGAGATGCAGTCTCACTGTGTGGCCCAGTTTAGTCTTGAACTCCAGGCCTCAAGCAATCATCCCATCTTGTTCCCAACACATTGGGATCATAGGCATGAGCCACCATGCCTGGCCCAGGCCAAATAATTAAATAAAAGCTGTCCTAAGTTCACTGCTTATTGAAGCCCTGGTGCCCCAATGAAGCATAGGCAAGTCTATTCTGGAAAAAACTAATATCCTTAATATATATCCCTTATAATTCCCACAGATTAAGTTCAGTCAAGTATGAGCTCACAATCAAACATTAATATATGTAGGTGAGGAACCAAGCCAACAGCAAGCTACAAATTTAAAAGCTTGATGGCCTCAGGTATTAGCATTAATTGACATAGAACAGAAAATTGTTATATTCTAAGTGGCTAAATAAATGAAAGAGGAAAAATGTTTTAATGATCAAAAAATATCCAGTCAGACTTTAAAAATAACAAAACAGATGATTTTATAAATAAAAAAGAAAACTTTTGAAATAAAAAACTCAGTGATGGGTTACACCACAAATTAGAACTCACTTGAAAAAAAGTTTCAGTGAACGAGAACAAAGACTTGAGGGAGTAACCCCAGATTGCCGCATAGAGTGACAAAAAAACAGAATATGTAAATTAGAGGCTATGAGGCAAGGCTGATCGAAAATGAGAAGAAACACATTACAATTAAAATTGTCTTTATCCAAAGACACCATAAAGAAAATGAAGAGTTAATCCACAAACATGGTGAACATAAAACTCAAAAGGATGTTACATAGAATACATTGAAAATGGGCCAGGTGTGGTGGCTCATGCCTGTAATCCCAGCACTTTGGGAGGCCAAGGCGGGCGGATCACGAGGTCAGGAGATCAAGACCATCCTGACTAACACGGTGAAACCTTGTCTCTACTAAAAATACAAAAAAAAAAAATTAGCCCAGCATGGTGGCATGCACCTGTAGTCCCAGCTACTCAGGAAGCTGAGGCAGGAGAATCATTTGAACCTGGGAGGCGGAGGTTGCAGTGAGCCAGGATCATGCCACTGTGCTCTAGCCTGGGCAACAGAGTGAAATTCCATCTCAAATAAAATAAAATAAAATAAAAACATTGAAAATGCCTATGCATCAAAAGATAAAGACAACCCAACAGAGAAATGAGCAAATGTCAGAAATAGATATTTCAAAGAAGAGGAAACATAAGTGGTCAAAAAACTTATGAGAAAATGCTCAAAGAGGAACCAGGAAAACATAAATTTAAACAAGGAGATATCATTTGATACTCAAGATGGCAGGAAATTAGAAAAGTTGTGGTTTCCAAATGTTGACAAGAACACAGAATATTGAATACAATATTCTGTGGGAATTTAAATTTAACAACCACTTTACACAGTAATTTAGCATTATATTTGAAGATGCACATACCCACTGGCTAATTATTTCAATGACTAGATATATTTCCCAGAGAACCACCTGGACCTATGTCTCAGAGATATGTAAGATCTTAGCAGCATTATTTGTAATAGCAAAATAAAAATTAAAAAACCCAACTATGAACAATGCAAATGATCAAGAGATCATTAAAAACTTCTGAATAGTCATACAATGGAATATTTCACAGCAGTGAAAATTAATAAAATGTAGCTACACAAATTAATACAGATAAATCTCAGGGAAAAAATGTTGAATAAAAGAAAAGCCAAATAGAGTATGAGTCCCTCTAGATAAACTCAGAAACACATAAAACAATATGTTGTCTACAGATCACACATGTAGAATAAAACCATAAGACAGAACATAAAAGGTACAGAAAGGAGGTTTGGTGGGAGAGAGATGAGGGGCAGCAAACTGGAGAAAACTACATAGGAGGCACTCCATTTATTGGCAATGGTCTTTAGCTGGGCAGTGCACACACAGGTGTTTGTTTTTCTAGTCTTACAATGTAATAACCTGTTACATGCTTTCTTTTATATGTATGTAATATTTTGTTAAAAGTATTACAATTCTAAAAAGAGCATTGGGGTTGGGAATGAGCAGCAAACCCCGGGGAAAACTGGAGCTTTGGCCAGATTTGTCTCAGACCCCTCCCACCTGCATTTTGTCTCAGCCTCTTAACAGCTCCCATCCACGAATACTGCCAAAGGAGTACGTGATAATCCTGGTGTTGGCAAATAGAAGTTGGAGGTAACTTTTCCCACGGAAACTCTGAAGGCAAAAGACCAGCCTGGCTTTGACGCCCTCCCCAAAACACCCCTGTGCCAGGGGACACCTTCTCACAGCAGCCCACACACAACTCAGCTCCACAATGGGGTGACTGGAGGGCCAGCCTGTGGACCACTTACAAGAGCATCCCAGAGCGCACCTAGAGGGCTAGTTACCCCTAATGATCACAAAGCTCTCTCTGTATTTTTCACCGTGTGTGGTCAACAAGCTCCTAGTCATTCGCCTTAGTTGAAAAAAACAAATAATTTGACCAACTTTTTGGCTAGATATAAATGTGAAAGGAGTCCAACAATGTACACAAGTCACACTTCTTACAATTATATTACTATTTAGTGACTTCGGAATTTAAGAATTGTGTTACTATTCGTCAGCTAGTCAATATGTTTACTGAAACACTCAGTCCTTATAAGCATAACTTAGTGCATACTGCAGTAATTTAAAATCTTGAGCATCTGGGACAGGTAAAATATGTGATTAAGTAATTTATGGGAACATTCATGCAGCTTTATAGATAATGTAAAATACCATCATTGCATTTTTTTAAAAATAAAAACAAGTACACAAAGAGTAGAACAAAGTTCCAAGAAAAAAAATTCATAGTAAGGATTAGGCCACTAGAGGCTAACAGCTTGATTTATTCTTGTCAATAATACAATATCAATATCTATTAGAATGTGATTTAAGTTAATTCCTCAAAATTAGTTTGGTTGGATTTTCAATGTTTTTACATCAGAATGCAAAACTTATTGGTATAGATTTTTCTATGCTGCAAATGCTATCTTAATGAAATATAGAAGGAAGGGAGGGAAGGAAGAAAAAATTAAGATTTTTCTAAAGACAGGCTACATGATTCAACTAAGCCAATTTAACTTAACTGCATTGATATTTGCCAGATTGCTATGCTCCTCTGCAAAGAAAGACCCTGAAAGCACTAATGTTTATCACAAATTCTCCTAAAGTCAAATTTGGATCTGATAAAATCAACAATTCTTTGGCACACTAAAAATGGATCTCAAGGAGATATTGCCTTATAATTATTCCTTTGCCAGATACCCATGCAAAAACACTTTCATAAATTGTTGAAGTTTTACTTAGTATTCTGCATCCTTGAAGTTCTCAAAAATATCAGTAACTATCATGTTAGTTATTCGGCAGCAATGTTTGGCTAGTATTTCATATAGTAACAGAACAAACGCCAACTAATTCCAAGAACTGCTTGTAGGACTGGATTAAAAATTTCACTAATAATTACTGTAGAGAAGACCAGCAGCCTAGAGTCTGACAAAGATTGTTGTCTGGAGTGATTTCTCATCTGTTTACCTTCCTACAGGCTTTGGAGAACATTTCACCGGCAATGAAAGAATTCTACTGATTTGCCCAAAATGCATCCTTAGGCCTACATCCTTTCAGGGAGAAGGAACGAAATGAATATATGATCCCATAGCCTTCTCTACATCAGAGATCAGAAATAAAACAGTTTGGAATTGAGGGTGAGCGGGGAGAGAGTGAGCTTGACAGGCCACTGTAGGAGGATCTTTCTAGGTCTCTGAGGCAGCCACAACTCCTCCAGCTTTGTTTTCTTGGTTGCTCTGTCTGCAGTGAAACCCTTAAAACAAAACAAAACAAAACAAAAAAGGCCTTCAAAGCCTACCTGGGAGGTGAATAGAATTAAGGAGAGGTTATGGAGAGTGTTCGTACTCAGCAGGACTTTGAAACCATGGAGGTAGCCAACAAGGGCGTCCTCACCCCTGAGGGTCCATTTGGATTTGCAATTCTATTCCCCGACCCCAACCCTGCCACCAAAGCCCTGTACACACACACACACACACAGGCACCCCCTTTGAAGCAATTTATCAGGTTTTCTTCTGGGGAAAGTCTTGGAGTGAATGTTAGTTTTCTTAACTTCTCCTCCTTCTTCTATTGACTATGACCTGTTTTGTACCAAGGAAGCTATTGAATAATGGAGTTATGAAGCACACTAAAACTGGGAGTTCATCCAGGTAAAGCCACCTGGGATTTTGTGCCAGAGTCTAAGCCTCTTGCCCTCTAGGTCTGGAGGTATCTCTACAAGGTCAGGGAGATGTGCTCCTACCTAAGTGATTGTCTCTTACTGCGCCCAACAATGCCAGGCCCCACTGTGCTCGGAGGAATGAAGGGATTACAAGGCAAGAGGGCAAAAGAAACTCTTCCAAGATGCACAGATACTTCCCTTCTACTGTCTCGGCACCATCCAGAGATATTACAAAGGAAGGAGAAGTTCCCTTTACAATTTGGCATGCAGGGTATCCAGGAATGGGGTATATATAATTCTTTCATTTGGGTGATAAGTATAAACAGCAAGTTACTTTGGTCTACAAACTGAGGTCAAGTCATCCCTTTTTAAAAACCGTTAGCTGGACTGTTCCTGTCTGGTATAATAGTGTGAATAAAGATTAGTCTGTACATACACACACAATTCCTCAAAGTAGTATCTTCATATAAGGAGAGTTATATTTGTATAAAAGAACGTGTTTGAAAATTACAGGCAATGTAGCAACGATTCCTGAATTATTCTTTTGTTTACTTAGCACTTCAGTTCAAAAGGCTAATTAGTATTTTGTTTAAGTTGAGAAAGAGGGGTTGAGGCTGACACAGAACCCACAGTATCTATCTTTGGCTTACTACATAGTAGGTGGTTAGGATATATCAGGTGCTGCGTTGCCCTCCCTTTATTTTCTCACTGAATTTTCACAACCCTGGGAAGGAGGTATTATTATCTCCATTTTGTAAGCGAAGAAACAAAGAGGGAGAGAACTTACTTAATGTCTCATGGTCCCATAGCTAACTATTAGCAGAGCCAACATTCAAACCCAAGCCTAACTCCAAACCTCATGACCAAAGTTGAACCAATATTTATTGGGAGATGGTGCATGAGGCAGCAGGGAGATTCCTGGCTCCGGTTTTCCTTCAAGAGACTCTGCTGCAAAGAGCATGGGTGATGAACAGCCTCCAGTTGCCATACCTTTGCATCACCACAGCTTTCACTCCAAGACCAAGATTTTCCAGGGCTTCTCTCGGCCCATCTAAGCATGGTGGGCTATTAGACTTAACCCATTGCTCAAAAGCTGGCATTCCTCTAAAGCTGCACTGTCTAATCTGGTAGCCAGTAGCCACATGTAGCTACTGAGCATCTGAAATGGGGGTGGAATGACTAAGAAACTGAATATTTAATTTTATTTCATTTTAATTCATTAAAATCCATGTAGTCACATGTGGCTATTGGCTACCATATTGGACAGCATAGACATAGGACATTTCTGCCACTGCAGAAAGTTCTATTAAACAGCATTACCCCAAAGAGAAAATTTTTGCTCAGAGAGATTACCCGGCTGAATGCACAGCTCCAAACAGGAAGTAAAAAAGACTTACCTTAGATGCACTTCCTTTTGAGACAGTAGTCTGGGAAAAACTAGCAGGCACTAAGAAGGCTGTCAGTGAAAGGCTGAGGTGGTTTATCAGAGAGGTGGGTGGAGATCTGGAAGGACAGTGGTGTGGATCTCAGATGCCTCAGAAACACCAGGGCTCCCTGGGGCTGAACCCACAGCTAGGGAAAGAGATGGTGCCTCAGGGAGGGAAGAGTGGCATACCTAGATCAGAAGGGGCTTAGTGTACCAGATTTTAAGAGGCTGTTAAGTGAGAAGGGAAACCAGGACCCAAGTGAGGTATAGATACTGGATGAATAGAAGTTTGTGGAGTAATAGCAGGTAGAAGGAATGATTTACATTTTCTTTTTCTTTGGTGTCTCCTGTTTTCTTCTTCCTCCTTGATTATCTAACTCTAATCTCCTCATAAAAAACTTACTCTTGTCCTTTTTCTTTTATCCTCCAGTCAGCAGAAAAACATAACTGCGATGAGCATTCATTTCTTTTTTTTATTATATTTTAAGTTCTAGGGTACGTGTGCACAACGTGCAGGTCTCTTATGTATTAGACTTTTATGTTCATTGTTCTCCATACAGATTAATTGAACATTAAAATTTTTCTTTCTCAAGAAGAGTTAACTGCTCTTTTAACATGTATCATGGCCCTCAATTAACATTCTTTCATAGGGTCATAGGGCCAATGGTAAGAAGTGGGTACACTTTTTACTTTCATCAGAGGTATTTTCATAAGAAAATACTGGCTAACATAAGCTTTATCCTATACAATTGAAACACTAGTGAAAATCTAATGCACTTAGAAAATACCTATATACAATTTCACTTACTAAAACAGCTATAATAAAGGCAAAGGTTTTTCTTAAAGCAATCAACTTCAGGAGCTACTTGCAAATTAGTTTCTGTTCTTTTCTTTACCAGTTATTAGCCTGAATTGGTACCCAAGCCATGTTACAAGAAAATAAAGACTTATACAGACCCTTTTAAATTCTGTAGTCTCAATTACCACATATGTTCTTATTAATTGTTTCTATGAATTCCTCTTCAAAATGTGTGGAAGTAATGCATCATATGGAAAGGCAACTGAGTTTTCATATACGGCTTAAAAATACAAACTTCAGAAACACAGATGTTATACCAAATTCTCACTGGCTTACTGCTAGCTAAACTCAATCTCCGAGCTTTAAAAAGATTTTCTAAACTGCTAAAGATAAAAAAAAAATGACATTATACATTCACATCTGGCTCTGTCACCATTTAGGGCATGTTAACATAGACTTTAAACATCTGGGGACACGGGAAAGATCTATTGGGAGCTTTTCGCTACCATGACAACTGAAGTGTACTGTTGCTCAAACACTTCAGTCTCTGCTCATCTACATTTAATACCACCACAGGCCATCCATTTTTCACCACCTAAAAATGATAATCATCATAGGAAGTAATACTCATATGTAGAAAGTTCCTAAGGAGGGTGTTTCTTCTGTTTCCATCCTGCTTTAATCCTGTGGGTAGGACAGATCCTTTCTCTTTGCAGCAATGCAGTTAAACCAGTTTATATTTTCTGGCTTTTAGACATGGAAGTCCTTCCTCTATTTCTGAGTCACTCAAGAGATGGCTCTTAATGACAAAGTCTTAATGGAAATGATGAAAATATCCTATCATTATTTTTTCTATAAAGCAGCATCCTTTCTGTGTGTTCAAAATTTAATCAACATTATAGAGAGCATAGAATATGGTCAAAAAATTATAAGTTTCACGTGTTAATGTTTTCTGAATGGCAGATGTACAACATACTTTAGACATACTATTTTTCATTTATTTTTTAAAACTACTTATAGTTAGTATTATTACTTCGGAAAATTAAACTATGGAGAGAGGTACAACATTCACACAACCATGTACTAAGTGCCTATGCTCAGGCAAGTGCTGTGCTAGGCAATAGGAATGTAATGGTAAAAATTACAGTATGCCCCACCCTCATGGAATGTATTAGTCTGTTCTCACACTGCTCTAAAGAAGTACCTGAGACTGAGTAATTTATGAAGAAAAGAGGTTTAATTGCCTCACAGTACCACACGCTTAACAGGAAGTATGGCTGGGAGACCTCAGGAAACTTACAATCACCTCAGAAGGCGAAGGGGAAGAAAGCATGTCTTACCATGGTAGAATGAGAGAGAGAGAGAGAGAGAGAGAGAGAGAGAGAGAGAGAGACTGACTTCTAAACCAAAAGCCTTGAAGTCACCTTTGACTCACCTCTTCCCGTGATACACAGTACATCCAATCCATCAGCAAATCTGGTTAGCTCTGGCACAAAATCAATCCAGATTACAACCACATCTAACCACCTAGGTCAAAATCACAACCATCTCTCACCTGGATTATTACTTCCACTCCTAACTAATCTCTCCATTTCTAGCCCTTTCTCTATTTATTCCGTTCTCAAGAGACAGCCACCTCAGTCTTGTTAAAATGTTTTGTCAGACATGTCCCTCTTCTGCTCAAAACCCTGCAAAGTCTCCCATCTCACTCAGAGAACAAGCTGAGTCCTTACATTAGCCTGCAGGGCCCTATACAGTGTAGGTCTGGGTCACTGTATCTCCCACTGCTCACTTTCTTCCTCACTCTTTTTTGGCCCACGGGCTTCGCTACTGTTCCTCAAACATATCTGGCCTCTTCTTATATCAGGAGTCTGTACTTGCTGTTCCCTCTGCCTAGAACTCTCATTCCTTCTGAATGGTACCAGCTTAGCAAGCCCTATCCTGCCCATATGTATGACAGCAAGTCTCCTCTAGCATGCCCTATTCTCCCTTCCCTGCCTCATCACCCTCTGCAGCACACATCACCATCTGACATATATTTTACATGCTGAAATTGCTCAGTGGCTGCCTCTTGTGTCTCCCAGCTCTACACAGCTGACTGTGCTCATCTCTTCCCAGCTCCCATCCATTGATACCACATTGCTAGCCTGAAATCAGCTGTGATCAGCAAACACTACAAAGTAGGCGTTTAAAGAAAAAAAAAAAAAGACAGCCAAATTAGCGTACAGCATTCTCCTCCTAAGAACACACAGCCCCCTCCAACAAGAAAATATGCTGCATGAAGCAGAGTTTTTCTCTATTTTGCTCCATGCTTTCTCCAGAGAACCTTGGTGCTTGGCACATCATAAGAGCAAGATAAATGTTTGTTAAATGAGTGAACATTTCTCCTATCCTCAAGCAGACTGAAAGTACTAGTACCAGAGCTCCAAACCTTCATTTTCAGAACTGCTCTAAGCACATTCTGTGGTTTAGAAAGTGTGGCCATTATCCTGAACCTACTCCATCTGTTCCTAACAGGGGCTCCTCTCTACTTGCATGGTCTATGGGCAGAAGACACAAGGATTGCCAGTGCCCTCCAGTCTCTGCACATGCCTCTAACTCACAGACAGCAAAGCAGTAAATTGGGAAAAACTTGACAAAGCTGGTTTTTCATTTTTATTGTAACTTGTTAAAACAAATGTTAAACTACAGATGATATGATGTGCTATGTTCAAAACTATAGAAAAATGTTTGTTAAAACTGTGGGTCATGTTTAAGAAGGCCCCTTTAAAAACACGGTGTTTAGAAAGTAAAACGTTTTTTTTAGGATCCAAGGAGCAGTTTAACAGAGGCTCTAAAGGAAATACCAAACTGATCAGGATCTGCAGAGGAAACATGTTATTTTGTGATATACATGGAGGATAACTCTTTAGTAAGTAAAAGAGAAAGAATGTCACTGACCCACTTAAATGTGTTAACAGGGCCTTAATTCAATTTAAGTGGGAATTCTAGAACGTTCGTGAGCTTGGTGAACATGATGGAGGGAAGAGGTCAGAATTCTGTGGGGCACAGGGGAGAGGTCGTGATTAAGATAACAATCAAAGTATTGAACTAGGAGAAAAGAGGGAAGAGGCTTAAAAGAAGCCTCCACCAATCATGCTTCCTTTGGGAACACAAAATTGGACAACTATTCACGCACAAAAAAGCACCTTCAAAAGAACCAAAAATCATAGTACCTGGTTTTAAATTCATATCACTGAAAGAAGCACTGAAGAGGGTATAAAAGACAATATTGAATTCCTGATGCCACCCCTTCCCCATCCCATGGCAGTGCATCCCACCATCACTGCACTCTCCCTCCCCTAAACACACTTGGGAAAGGCGGAGTACAGTGATAGTGGGACTTTGCATTGAAACTCAGTGCTGCCCTGTCACAGAGGAAAGCAACACTAGGCAGAACTCAACTGGCACCTACAGAGGGAGCATTTAGACCAGCCCTAACCAGAGAAACACCATCCACCCCAGTGGTCAGAACTTGAGTTCCAGCAAGCCTCATCACTTCAGGCTAAAATGCTCTAGAGATCTCGATAAACTTGAAGGCAGTCTAGGCTAAAAGGACTGCAATTCCTGCACAAGTTCTGGTGCTTTTTTGGGCTCAAAGCCAGTGGACTTGACCTAGCTGCATATGACCTAGGTGCATATGACCTAGTGAAATACCAGCCAGTGAAGCCAAAGGAGTGCGAGTACCACCCCTCCACCAACCCCAGGCAGCACAGCTCACAGCTCTAGGACAGACTCCTTACTTCTGCTTGAGAAGAGAAGAAGGAAGAGTAAAGACTTTGCAAGTCCAAGTTGAGGACTTGCAACTTGGATACGAGCTCAGCCACAGTAGACAAGGGCACCAGGCAAAGTCCTGAGGCCCCCATTCCAGGCCCTAGCACCTGAATGACATTTCTAGACACATTCTGGGCTGGAAGAAAAGGACCCAGTCTTGAGTGATTCATCACATGCTGACTAAAGAGCACTTTGACCCTGAATAATCAGCAGTAGGACCCAGGCACTACTCACTGCGAGCTTTGCATAAGACTCAGAGACATGCTGGCTTCAGGTGTGACCCAGCATATTGCCAGCTGAAGTGGCTATGGGGAAGGACCCCTTATGCTTGAGAAAAGGAAAGGGAAGATTAAAGGAGACTTTGTCTTGCAGTTTAGGAAGCAGCCATGTCACAGTGGCACAGTGGAGTATCTGTGAGCATCAAGCAGGCTCTTGTGATCCTCAGTTCCAGGTGCTGACTCTTGCACAGCATTTCTGGAGCAGCACTGGCCAGAGAGAAGTTCACTTCCCTGAAGGGAGAGTTCTAGGCTGACAGCATCCACCACAAGTTGAACGAAGAGCCCTTGGGTCTTGAAGGACCAATGGTGGTAGCCAGGCAGTACTCACTGCAGACCTGGAGCAGTGGTGACCATGAGGAGAGACTCCTCTGCTGGTGGAAAGGAGAGGGAAGATTCAGGAGGACTTTCCCTTGTGGCTTGGGTGCCAGTTTAGCCACAGTAGAATAGAGCATCGGGTAGATTACTAAGGTTTCCAACTCTAGGCCCCAGCTCCAGGACAGCATCTCTAATCTGGGGGGAACCTGCTGCCCTAACAGGAAGAACACAAACTTGGCTGGCTTTACCACCTGCTGATTGTAGAGCCCTAAGGCCTTGAGTGAACACAAGTGGTATCCAGGCATTGGTTACCGCAGGCCTTTGGCAAGACCCAGTGCTGTGCTGGCTTCAGATCTCACACACACAATCCCAATAATGGTGGCCACAGGGATGCTTATGTCACCCCTCTTCCAGCTCCAGGCAGCTCAGTGTTGAGAGAGAGAGAGAGAGAGAGAGAGAGAGAGAGAGAGAGAGAGACTCTGTTTGTCTGGGAGAAAGTAAGGGAAGAGAACAAGAGTCTCTGCCTGGTAATCCAGAGAATTCTTCCAGATCTTATCCAAGACCACCAAGGTGATAGCTCTGAGTCTGCAAGTGTCACAGCATTACTGGGCTTGGGGTACCCTCTAATGCAGATATGGCTACAGGGACCAAAAACTTATAACACTAACATGTTTTCAAATACTTGGAAAGCCTTCCCAAGAAGGACAGGTTCAAACAAGCCCAGACTATGAGGACTACAATAAACACCTAACTCTTCAATGACCAGACTGGACGAATATCCACAAGCATTAAGACCATCCAAAAAAACAAGACCTCACCAAATGAACTAAATAAGGCGCCAGGGTTATATCCAGGAGAGAGAGAGAGATATGTGACTATTCAGACACAGAATTCAAAATATCTGTTTTGAGGAAATTCAATGAAATTCAAGATAGCACAAAGAAGGAATTTAGAATACCGTCTAATTTAACAAAGAGATTGAAATAATTAAAAAGAATCAAGAATAAATTCTGGAGCAGAAAAATTCAGTTGACACACTGAAGATGCATTATAGTCTCTTAACAGCAGCATTGATCAAGCAGAAGAAAGAATTAGTGACCTTGGAGACAAACTTATTGGAAAATACACAAAGGAGACAAAAGAAAAAATAATCAAAAAGAATGAAGCATGCCTACAAGGTCTGGAAAATAGCCTCAAAACCCCAAAAGCACAAACCTAAGAGTCACTGGCCTTATAAAAGAGGTAAAGAGAAAGAGAGATAGGGGTAGTAAGTTTATCCAAAGGGATAATAACACAGAACTTTCCAAACCAAGAGAAAGATATCAATATTTAAGTACAAGAAGGTTACAGAACACCAAGCAGACGTAACCAAAATAAGGTGACCAAGACATTTACTAATCAAACTCCCAAAGGTCAAGGATAAAGAAAGGATTCTAAAAGCAGCAAGAGAAAAGAAATAACATATAATGGAGTTCCAATGTGTCTGCTGGCAAACTTCTCAGTGGAAACTTTATAGGCCAGAAGAGAGTGAAATGACATATTTAAAGTGCTTATAGGAAAAAACATTTTATCCTAGAAAAGTATATCCAGTGAAAATATCCTTCAAATAGGAGGGAGAAATAAAGGAGCAATAAACTATACAAAAACATGGAAATTAGACAATAAGCTCCTAAATGACTAGTAGACCAATGAATAATTATGAAGGAAATTAAAAAATTTATTGAAACAAATAATAAAAGAAAAACAATACACCGAAACCTGCTGGATGCAGCAAAAGCAGTACTAAAAAAGGAAAGTTTTTAGCTGTAACAGCCTACATCAAAAGAGCAGGAAAATTTTAAATAAACCTACTGATGCATCCTAATGAACTACAAAAGCAAGAACAAACTTAAAC
The DNA here is from genome assembly GCF_003255815.1 of Theropithecus gelada. Taxonomy (NCBI): domain Eukaryota; kingdom Metazoa; phylum Chordata; class Mammalia; order Primates; family Cercopithecidae; genus Theropithecus; species Theropithecus gelada. The sequence goes on from NC_037685.1 coordinate 74,713,540, forward strand.
CCCAAAGTAGAATAATAAATAATCAGAATAGAAATAAATTAAATTGAAATGAAAAAAGCAATACAAAAGATCAATGAAATGACAAGTTGGTTTTTTGGAAAGGAAAACGAAATTGACAAACCTTTAGCCAGACGAAGAAAAAGAGAGAAGACCCAAATAAATAAAATCTGATATGAAAATGGAGACAATATATCTGATTGTACAGAAATTCAAAGGTCCATTAGAAGCTACTATGAGCCACTATACGCCAATACATTGGAAAACCTAGAAGAAATGAAGACATTCCTAGACACATACAACCTACCAAGATTGAATCTAAAGAAATTCAAAAAATGAACAGACCAATAATAAGTGATGAGATCAAAGCCAAAATAAAAGGTCTCTCAGCAAAGAAGAGCTCATGACCAGATGGCTTCAGTGCTGAATTTTACAAAACATTTAAGAAGAACTAATTCCAATACTACCCAAACAATTCTGAAAAATAGAAGAGGATGTAATACTTCCAAACTCATTCTATGAGGCTGATATTTCCTTCATACCAAAGCCAGACGAAGACACATCAAAAAAAGAAAACTATAGGCCAGTATCCCTGATGAACATTGATACAAAAATCTTCAATGACATACTAGCAAACTGAATTCAGCAACACATTAAAAAGATCATTCATCATGACCAAGTGGGATTTATCCCTGGGATGTAAAGATAGCTCAACATAGGCAAATGAATCAATGTGACACATCATATGAACAGAATGAAGGATAAAAACTATATCAATTGATGCTGAATAAGCATTTGATAAAGTTCAACATCCCTTCATGTTAAAAACCCTCAAAAATCTAGGTATTAAGGAATATACCTCAATACAATAAAAGTCATACACAATCAACCAACAGCTAGTATTGCACTGAATGGGGAAAAACTGACACCCTTTCCTTTAAGATCTGGAACATGACATGAATGCCAACTTTCACCACTGTTATTCAACACAAATGGAAGTCCTAGCCAGAGCAATCAGACAAGAGAAAGAAATAAAGGGAATCCAAATTAGAAACGAAGAAGTCACATTTTTTGGTTGCAGATGATATGATCTCATATTTGGAAAAACCTCAAGACTTTACCAAAAACCTATTAGAAATGATAAATTTCAGTAAAGTTGCAGAATACAAAATTAATATTCAATGATCAGTAGTGTTTCTATATGCCAACAGCAAACAATCTGAAAAAGATAGAAAGTAATCCCATTTACAACAGCTACAGATAAAATGAAATCCACAGAAATTGTGTATTTCACAAAAATGTGAAAGATATCTATAATGAAATGAAATACATAAAAATTATGTATTTTACAAAAATACCTAAAATGAAAACAATAAAATACTGATGCAAGAAATTGAAGAGAACACACAACATGGAAAGATATTCCATATTCATGGGCTGGAAGAATCAATATGGTTAAATGTCCATACTACACAAAGCAATCTACAGATCCAATGTAATCCCTGTCAAAATACCAATGACATTCTTCACAAAAATAGGAGAAACAATCCTAAAATTTATATGGAACCACAAAAGATACAGAATAGCCAAAGCTATACCGAGCAAAAATAACGAGAGTAAAAGAATCACATTATCTGACTTCAAATTATACTACAGAGTTATAATAACCAAACAGCATGGCACTGGTATAAAAACAGACACATAGACCAATGGAACAGAATAGAGAACCCAGAAACAAATCCATACATCTACGGTAAACTTATTTTTGATAAAGATGTCAAGAACATACATTAGGGGAAAGTACAGTCTCTTCAATAAATGGTGCTGGAACAACTGGATATCCATATACAGAAGAATGAAACTAGACCCCTATCACTCACCACATACAAAAATCAAATCACAATGGATTAAAGACTAAAATCTAAGAGCTCAAACTGTAAAACTACTACAAGAAAACATTGGGGAAATTCTTCAGGACATTGGACTGGTCAGCGATTTCTTGAGTAATACCCTATAAACACAGGCAACCAAAACAAAAATGAACAAATAGGATCACATCAAGTTAAAAAGCTTCTCCACAGCAAAGGAAACAATCAACAAAGTAAAGAGATAACCCAAAGAATGGGAGAAAATATTTGCAAACTATCTATCTGACAAAGGATTAATAACCAGAATACAGACGGAGCTCAAACAACTCTCTAGGAAGAAATCTAATAATCCAATTAAAAAATGGGCAAAAGATCTGAATAGACACTTCTCAAAAGAAGAGATACCAATGGCAAACATGTATGTGAAAAGATTCTCAATATCACTGACCATCAGAGAAATGCAAATCAAAAGTACTATGAGATATCATGTCACCCCAGTTAAAATGTCTTTTAACCAAAAGGCAATAGTAGATGTTTACAAGGATGTGAAAAAAAGGAAACACACACTGTTGTTAGGAATGTAAATTAGTATAACCACTAGGGAGAACAATTTGGAGGCACCTCAAAAAACTAAAAATAGAACTACCATATGATTTAGCAATCCCACTGTGAGTTACACACCCAAAAGAAAGGAAATCAGTATTTCAAAGAGATATCTGCACTCTCATGTTTATTAGAGCACTATTCACAATAGCCACAGTTTGGAAGTAACCTATGTGCCTATCAACGACAAATGGATAAAGAAAATGGGGTACATCTACACAAGGGGGTACTATTCAGCCATAAGAGAGAATGAGATCCTGTCATCTGCAACAAAAATAGATGCAAAGGAGGTCATTAGGTGAAATAAGCCAGGAATGGAAAGACAAACTTCTCATGTTCTCACTTATTTGTGGGAGCTAAAAATTAAAACAATTGTACTAACTGATATAGAGAGCAGAACAATGATTACCAGAGACTGAGAAGAATAGTAGGGGCAGAGGAAAGGGGAGTAGTTAATGGGTACAGAAATATAATTAGATAGAATGAATAAGATCTAGTATTTGATGGCAGGGCATGGTGGCTCAGGCTGTAGTCCCAGAACTTTGGGAGGCCAAAGTGGGTGAATCATTGAGCCCAGAAGTTCAAGATCAGCCTGGGCCACATGGGAAAACCCCATCTCTACCAAAAAAATAGAAAAATTAGCTGGGTATGGTGGCACATGCCTGTAGTCCTAGCTACTTAGGGGGACTAAGGTGGGAGTATCGCTTGAACCCAGGAGGCAGAGGTTGCAGTGAGCTGAGATAGTGCCACTGTACTCCAGCCTGGGTGACAGAGCGAGACCCTGTCTCAAAAAATATATATATCTGGCATTTGACAGCACAACAGAGTGACTATAGTCAATGATAATTTATTATACATTTAAAAATAACTAAGAATATAATTGGATTGTTTGTAACAAAGAAATGATAAATCCTTGAAGAGATGGACACCCCCTTTACCCTGATGTGATTATTATGCATTGTATGCATGTATCAAAATATCTCATGTATCTCATAAATGTGTACACCTGCTACGTACCCACAAAAATTAAAAATTAAAAAAAACACAGAGTATTGGATTGGGCCAAGAGTATACATACAGAGTTTGTGCTTATTGTGCATAGAGTTTCCTTCTTTATTAATGAAGCTGTTTTTTCTTTCTTTAGAGTTATGAATATACCCTAAGTAATTTATTTGTAACCGCATAGTTTGTTGGTAAAAAGTTCTGTACAATTTTCCTTATTTTCAAATATTACCTGTGGTAGTAAGTTAATACATTCATGGGAGCAAAGCTACAAAAATATTCGTCTGGTCATACAGAAAACCCCGGCTTGATGTGTGTTTAGCGCTTACAAATCCCCAAATATATGAGATACATTATTTCATATCATCTGACCAATAATTTTGTAGAGCAAATATTGCAAATCTTGAATATTACAATACTCATTTTATGTGTGTAGTTAAGTATAAAAACTGAAGCTCAGAGAGGTTACTGCTCACCAATTAGGGTAAACACAGTTGCTGAAGTCCCAGCCTGCAGACTCAAGACCCTACTGCTTTTTCTAATGCGTGATGCTGTTTCTCTTGAAGGGAAGTTTGGAATCTTCAGAGGTGTGTGTTAGGCATGGGTAGATATAAGGATTCTCTGATAAAGCCTCTGGTAGAGACATCCTGTGAAATGTCTGTGGCCTTTGTCTCTGGGTATTATCTGTCTAATCCTCTCTTGAGCTCAGGGAGTTGCAATGGCTTAAGGCTTGAAGCACCAAGTCCCTGAGCTGAAAAACATCCAGGAACAGGCATGCACATATGATGCAGAATGGCTGGGAATTATTCCATCATGTGACACCACTTTACAATATCTTCCTGTGTTATGTGTTCCTGAAAAATGCTTTAGAAACATATCCTCTTCACTAAAGACATTTCAGTAACTGACTCCTTAATTCAATAAATGAAAGCATCATTATTTTGAGGTCTGAGAATGGGTACAAGCATGGGGAGGGCAAAGTGTCATTTCTGGTTGAATTTCCTGAGAATAAGAACACTGGACTTTAAACAATATGATATGATTTTCCCATAAACTTAAGTTATTTCTATTCTATTTAGTGTCACATATATTTTAACTATTACGTAAAAAACATTGTGTTAGATGTCAAAGGATATAAAGATGAATGAGATCATTTCTTCCCTCAAGGAATCACCAATCCCATGAAAAGATGAAACTCATCTTTCTAGAATACATTTTCCCTGTGTTTACCTTCTTTAAAAGAGTACACTGAATATTACACAACTTCTCCTTGATGACTGAGGGTCATCATTCCGAGCCAGCTGAGGTGCTGGGTCACAACAATAAGCACAGCTGTAGCTAGAAACGAGTGTGACAGGAGCTCCGGGCTATTGGTCATAGGAGTTAACCAAGAACTGCCTTCTGCCATCTCAAATTGGGTGGATGAGGGGCTGGATAGATAGCAGATACAAATACCCCTGATGTCATGATTGCTTTTTGGTCTTTTCCCTTTTTCTTCCCATCCCATATACGAACCAAAGACCTGCTTTATGACTAATGTGCTTTGAACCAGCACAAAACCGCCATTAGCCATCATTGAGGTATACAGGTAGCAACAGCTGAAGACCTTTCCTGTTGGGCACCCTGCAGAGTGTCCATGTCTGACCTAAATGTCACTCCTTATTGCTGGGCCTCCTCTAACGTCAGTGTCAGCTACTCACCTCCTTTTCATCACTTAAGTTTCTAAACTAACTGGCGTCACCCCTTCTAAGCTCTGCCAGTTATTCTGCTATTCAGAACTCTCTCTGTTCTCAAATTACGATGGGTATAAAATGTCCAGCACAGTGCCTGACACAGAGCAGGCACTCAGTAAGTGCTAGAGCCCCTTTCCTTGTATTTTATAGTCCAATCTTTGATCTGACATTTTTCCTGTCTCTGTGTCTTTTTACGATCAGGTGGATACACATAGGTACTTCTCTTCTTTATGGTTAGCAAACCAAAAAATCACAATCCATTACTTTCTATTTGTACATATCTGTGAATGAAGCTTTTTTTCCTTTTGCCCCGGCGTAAGATACTTATTAGCTTATCTACACCTTAATAACTCATTTGCAACTGTATAGATAGCTTAAAGGTTCTTTTTCACTTTCATAAATTTTCTCCACCCAGTGGTTGTAATTGAATAAAGTAGTCACTGTGGCTGTATTTACATTTTGTAAGTAGTTTATGTTTTGGTATAACGAATAATTCTGGTTCTACGTTATGTGATTGTGAATATACAATTTGAGCTTTCTAGAATCTCTTCACCACCATTCTGATGCTGCCTCCTCACATCTAATGACAACAACCTCATAGAAGAGATAAAAGTCTACGATTCAAATCTAAAAGGCAAAGCAATTATAAAGTGTAGCACATGCAGCATCTAATTATTTTTCCACATATAGTGTCACACATGCAATTGGAAAAATGTTCTTTTGTTATTTGTAACACAAACCATGTCATTTTATTTTCACTTCCTTGCAGACTCTCATTAAAGCCTGCACACATATTATTATTGCATTGAAAAGTAATAACTTCATTATTATGGCATAACAATTAATGTAAGGTGTATCAACACAAATATTTAAAATGACCATTACAAATGTAAGAAAAACATTAATCTACTACTAGGGACTTACTTCATTCATGTAAGAATTTTTTCATCTGGAGAGGAGCAAGATAAATTAATCTTTGGTTCCAAACATTTTTAGAGTTGTTTTATCAGGAAATAGCTTCCTATTTTCCCCCCAAGTTTTGAAATTTTGCGCCTTCTCATAAGTATAAAAGAATCTCAGCATTTCACTTTGACCCATTTCAAATTTATATGGCAGATTTCCAAATGCTGGGAATTGCAAAGTGCCTGTTCTTAGCACATGATATCTACCATCTGCCCTGGCCATCAGGATAGGGTCCAGATAGTTCTCCAATGTAATATTATAAAGTCAAAGTGCTCTTGGCATTTATGTAATATTTTTGCAACATTTTGCAGGTGATAAATAAATTGTAACTTTTTCAAACTAGGACTCATCTAATTACATGCATAGGAGCACTTTTCTTGTGCTGTGTATTCAACTGTGTATCCTTGTACCTGCTCACTCATCCTCCACACCCACCCCACACAATCCGTCTGACTGAGATTTGATCATGTGAGTGCTGAGAAAGCCTAAAGGTTTGGTACTCATTCAAAATGATATTTATTTTTAAAATACTTATTCAACATTTATTAGATGGAGTTGGGGAAAACTTAATTTCCATTAAGAAAAGTGTGTCTCTCTTTATGCTTAGTTAACAAACTGGGTTAGTTCACGCACTAAATGAGCACAGCACTTCCACTCGCATCAGTCTTTCACTTCACAATTTTGTGGTTTCTCATTAAGGAACAGCATCAGTTATTCATATTCAGGAGGGCAGAGGTAACTCTCACAGATATGGTTATAAAGTTACAAAACAGATTTCAAAGTTCTTTTATTTACTTGCATGTTGTTAAAACATTTCCCACTTTTCCATCGTTTTTTGTTTTTTTTCAGTTCAGTTTTATGACTTACCGAGCCAGGAAAATGCTTGGATAGCACAGTAACAACTTTTAAACTTAATATTCAAAACAAATCTAATCACTCATTGCCAATAAACACACCTACGTAAAAATACTACTCAGTGTAAGAATTTCAACTGACAGTGACATGTCAAATTCAGGAAATTCTAAAATAGGATGGTGGCGGTGCTTGCTGTTACACTGTGCAAAATATTCAACAGAGAGAGTTCAAGAATGCCAATGATTTTTTGTTATTGTTATAAAAACATTCAATAAAGATAGTTCAATAATAGCAGCAACTCTTACTGTTACCTCCTTCCTATCCCATCTTGGGGGCCTTGTAATAAATTTTGCTTGCAAACTGCCTAAGTGTTATATGTGGAAAGCTAAGTTAACAGGTGTCAAGTTTCCCATTTATACCACTGGTGTTCCAATGCAAGGTGCCCGGGGAAACTGCCATCCCTTAATCCAATTCTGCTCACCCAGACATACACATGCACCCATCAATCCATCTGTTAGGCATTAAGAATTACAATAGTATAAAGAACAGTCCTTTGGTGTACATGTTTAAATGTTAAATGTTAAATATATACCGAAAGGTTTGAAGCAAGGATCTGGCAAACATGACTCCATCACACATCTGGTTGTCAGAATGCATCAGTCATTTTGGATTTATGTATAATGACAGAAATCAAGTCACGACCCATGTGGTCTCAAAAGGCTACTTAGATGATGATGAAGATCCATAATACTCCCTGAAGTCTTGGTGATTCTTCAACTTTATTAAGAATATACATTTCTGACATTTTAAATATCTTAAGTCAGTGATTTTGGCCACCTGGGAAAAACAATGTTGCAGCATGTAATTTAGGTTATTTCAACAGAGCCAGTTCAATCTTAAATCATTATTTCTAACACATTCTGGAAATACTTTTTTTGTGAAGTAGAATTACACAACACTTCCAGAAACCACAGAATGTGACTTAACAACCCAATTACTCGTACAGTTTGCAAAACAAGTAAACCTCTCAGCAGTTGGGAGCTTGGCTGAGAGGCCTAGGCTTGCCCCTGGCATGGTACCTTGCTTTTTTCCATGAGTTCACATTACTTTCTAGCCTGCTAATGCACTGGCCTTATGAACACATATTCCCTAAATGCTCTCCAAGAGTCTGATATCACATTCAGGGTTAACACATTTTTTCCTTTGTTGCAATTCTGCAGTTTTTTTCAGTCATTCATATCCAACCAACTGCTGTCAACAGGCATCTTCACATATGAATGTTAATACCGTATTATTAAAGAGTTCCTGGTAATTTGTTTTGTGGGTAGAGTTGATGAGGGGTGACTATAGGAAGGGAAGCCAAAGGAAAAACATTTCAACTACTCTGGAAGCTGACGTCTGGAAAGCAGTCAGAGAGAACAGACGAAGGAGCCAGGCAAGCTCTTTTTGAATAAGACGGTGTGTATTACAGCTAGGAAGAGCCAACAGAGTAGGTCTCACAGTGACCAGCCCAGCTAACAGCAGTTGAAAATTGTTAGTCATGAAAAATACAGATGCCCCCTGTACAGACTACCTTCATATTTTCTCAGTCACTAGTTTGAGAGTATCATATTTGAGAGACAGAGTTTTTGATAATTGAGAAAGATCAAAATGGGAACTGAGTTTGCATTGGCAAAAAGCCTACATAAACAGAAGCAACATCTTCGTTGGTGCCTCACTTGTCATCAGCTAGAAAGGTCAGATTTTTTTTGCAAAAACCTGAGGAACAGGATTTAGGGTAACTTCCCAAAAGAGTAAAGCAAAAGCAGACTTCATGGCTACTAGAAAGTTTATATTCAAAAATTCCCTATAATGTAAACTTGAAAATTAGTGCTTTTTCCTCCACAAGAACTTGTTTCAAAAATTTAATCTGGTAACTCATTCTCATAAATTGTCCTCAGTATTTTTCTCACAGACTTTCATGATATGGTTCCCAAAATAAAACAGTAGCAAGCATTATGATCTGTGCCTTCTACTTCAGCATAGTACTTTGCTCCATAAACATAATATAAAGAACATTTATGTATCACTACCTTTCTTTACTCACTTCATCAATATCATCAACAAAACGTATTTGATGCACAGTTGCAAATAGATATTAAGCTTTACATTTTGTAATAAATATTTCTGAGTAATAAAAATGTTCTGAGTGATCAAAACATTTGATATTTCATGATGGCATCTGAAGTGATGCATGTTTATTAGCTCAATTTAGCCATTTCACATTGTATACATTTTTCAAAACGTGTTGTACATGATAAACGTATACAATTTTTATCAATTATAAAAAATTTTGAGTGTTATATTTGAGTGACAACAAATTTAGACCAGTTAATAAAATACATCTTAATAAATTTTATTGTTTACTAGTCTATCTTCAAAAGTTCATCATATTAACTACAGTCAGAAATTGGTTCCCAAAGTTCATTGTATTTATTACAGCCAAAAATAAGTTCTAGGAAGTCCACTGTATTTATACAATTAAAATTGACTCAACCTGTTACTGGGTACAAGATTTCTTTTAGGATGGTGAAAATGTTCTAAAATGATGGTTGTACACCCTGAATGCAAATGAAAAATTTATATACTGCTGAATTGTACACTTTAAATGAGTTAATTTTATGGTATGTAAATTATATCCTAATAAAGCTGTTTTTAAAATGGGTCAATCAAGGACACTAAGACTTGTTTATTTGAAAAGTTCAAAAAATTGACAAACCATTAGCTAGATTAGCTAAGAAAAAACTCAAATAAATCAAATGAGAAAGAGGAGGGATTACAACTGATGCCACAGAAATTAAAGGATGAGAGGCTAATATGAAAAATTATATACCAACAAATTAGATAATCCAAAAGAAATGGATTAATTCCTAGAAACGTACAACCTACCAAGACTGAACCATAAATAGAAAGTATTAACAGACCTGTAAGTAGTAAGAAGATTAAATCTACTAAAATACCAAAAATTAGCCGGGTGTGGTGGCGGGTGCCTATAGTCCCAGCTACGTGGGGGGCTGAGGCACAATAACCGCTTGAGCCCTGGAGGCAGAGGGTGCAGTGAGCTGAGATCATGCCACTGCACTCCAGCCTGGGCTACAGAGTGAGACTCTGTCAAAAAAAAAAAAAAAAGAAGGTATATCTCATTTCTTTCCACAATAACGAAAAATAAAAGTGTCAGCTGTCCTAGGAATGCAGAATATCAAAGATGGGGCAACAGGGCATGTGGTGCTTTCCTTACTTTACTCTGACAAGAAAAACTCCTATCTCTGTTGTTGCTGGAATAGTGTTCATTGGAAATCAGCCTCTCAACAGTCCTCACCCATCAGGAATCTGCGATGAGTTTGACAGCACACAGAGCACCATAGCAGGGTTACTATGGGAAGACTCTATTGTGGCATCAGAAACACAGAAGCACTGGATACAGTTCGTTTCTGTTGACAGTTCCAGAAGAAAAGCCCACAGACTGGACAGGCTGCCTGCTGAAAGGGTTGTCACTACACACAGCATGCCCTGAACCCTGGAATGAAAGTACCGCTATCTGTGTGACCAGGACTGAACAACTCTGAGGCTTTTCTTCTAAGCTCTTAGATTCCCGCAAGAATCTCACACTTACTGCCTCACCTGCGCTTTGGACCTCAAGCTGAAAGTGCAAACAGTCTGCCTACTTTCCTCATAAACATTTCCCCAAAATAAAGGGCTTTTTTTTTTTTTTTTTTCAGCACTTGCTTACTTGTGTTCTTGCTTTCTCTGTCTTCCTCTCCCTCCCTCCTTCTCTCCCCACTCACTGTCATCAGCTGGGTCTCAATCCAGTTTCTACACCTACATTCATGACTAGTGACCCACCAGCAGCCCCTAAGAGCCACTAAGCTGTAACGAACATTTTCCCTGCCAGTTACATCTGGGAGGAGCCCCCCATTTCCAATGAGGGTATGTTAAGTACAGTTAGAATGATGTGGGATGTGGACTCTGGAGCCTTGCTACATACAGAATGTGGTCTGAGGACCAGCAACAAGGCATCATGTGAGAACTTGCTAAATATGAAGAACCTTAGACCCCACCCCAGAACTACTGAATCAGAATGTGCCTTTTAACAAGATATCTTGGTGATCTGAATGTACATTAAAGTTTGAGGAGCCTTGGTAAAAAATTTGAATATATTTTGAGAGAAGACTAAAATTTGGTGGGGGATGAGGAAGTGGTAGGATTCTTATGTACAGGGCTATTTACAGAGTAAATAAATAACATTCATTAAATACTGAATGAATAATTTACTTTCTTTAAAATAAGAGTCATAAATAAATCCAATTACTACATGTATAGGGCCTTGAGACATCAGTGAGCTTAATGAACCTTCAGCAGTAAGGCTTAAATACATATTCTTCTTATTTGTATTTTAATAAATCTGCCTGCATAAGAGCTTTAAATTATATCAGTGACAAGTAGGTATGTTTTCATAACTGAATAATAGTGAGCAATAATGCCCCCCAAAGAGGGGGAGCAAGGCATAAGTAAAGAAAATGTATGTGTGTAGCATATGTTTTAACAGGTGAATCCAGCATGGCATGATGGAAACTTAAGTTCCGTAGGCCCATACAGGCCCCTTCCAAGGACCAGGAGCTAACTTTGCATTCGAAATTTTGTTCTCTTTTCTTACAGACAGCCTCAAAAATCATATAATCTTAAAACTTCACAAAACCTGGAACCATGCCTGATCTAACTAATTACGAAAACTCTTCTTAAGTTTGTATTGTTATTATAGTTTAACTTCTGGGATACATGTGCAGAACGCGCAGTTTTGTTACAAAGGTATACACGTGCCACGGTGGTTTGCTGCACCCATCAACCTGTTATCTACATTAGGTATTTCTCCTAGTGTAATCCCTCTCCTAGTCCCCCAGCCCCCTGACAGGCCCCAGTGTGTGATGTTCCCCTCCCTGCATCCATGTGTTCTCTTTATTCAACTCCCACTTATGAGTGAGAACATGTGGTGTTTGGTTTTCTGTTCCTGTGCTAGTTTACTGAGAATGATGGTTTCCAGCTTCATCCATGTCCCTGCAAAGGACATAAACTCATCCTTTTTTGTGGCTGCATAGTATTCCAGGGTGTATATGTGCCACATTTTCTTTATCCAGTCTATCATTGATGAGCATTTGGGTTTGTTCCAAGTCTTTGCTATTGTGAACAGTGCTGCAACAAACACACATGTGTATGTGTCTTTAAGTTTGACATATACCATATATATAGTGTATATATATGCATATATGTGTATATATATACATATATATGTATACACACACATACATGTACAGGGCATATATGTTTTAGGCGAATTCTTACTGTTGCCCAGGCTGGAGTGCACTGGCATGATCTTGGCTCACTGCAACCTCCACCTCCTGGCTTCAAGAGATCCTCCCACCTCAGCCTCCCAAGTAGCTGGGAGTACAGATGCCGCCACCACACCTGGCTAATTTTCATATTTTTAGTAGACACAGGGTTTTGCCATGTTGGCCAGGCTGGTCTCAAACTCCTGACCTAGGTGATCCACCCTCCTCAGCCTCTCAAAGTGCTGGGATTATAGGCATGAGCCACCATGCCCAGTCAACAAATACAATATTTTTAAATCCTTTCAATACACTAGGAAACATTTAGAATTATATCACTACCATTCAATCTACAAATGAAAATAACAATTTAACTGACACATGACCTAGGAAAAATTCTGCTTATGTGTAAGAAAAACTGTTTGTAATGATATGGTTCATATCTTACTCTTGTTTCCATGTTATCACTTAACATGATTAAATTTAACAAATATATCATTTGTTGACATTTCTCTCTCTTCCCTTCTTCTTTTCCTCCTATTTTATAAAAACCTAATTACTGCAGAGGCGGGGAGGTAACTAGAGGAAATATCCCAAAATGTTCCTCCGGAATTTTTGTTTGATTTTGTTTTATTATTTTCCTCAGGTTTGAAACTCATATCTACTTGTATTTTGTAAAGAATACAAAAGGCAAAACAAGAAAACACACACACACACACACACACACATAGATACATACACATACAAAAAAGATAAATTCTGGTGACATTTTAAGTGACTAGTATTTCAAACTATTTAGGTAAGATTTTTTTAACAGTGTGGTTTTGAGAGTTACATGTGAGTGTATGTGTAAGTATATATAACTGTATGAGAGAGAGAGAGATCTGGAAATTGCTGTCTTCCTCACCAAACCACTGATACACCTTTTCATACAGATAAAGTAGGTCTGCCTCAGTATGAGCTCGAATGTATTCCTTACGTATGGTTATCAATATAAACAATCTGCTAATGCTGGGCATTCTGTGTGTTTCTGATTTTCATTTTATAAATGAAGCTGCTATGGATATCCTTATGCACACTCCCTCTTGCCCTTTCCTCATTTTGTCCTGAGGATAAATTCCTGTAATGAAAATTGCTAGATAAAATTTTGAAACACAATACCAGTGTCCCTTCGGAAGAGTTTCATCAATTTACAGTATAATCAAAAGACAATTTCACTTTTAAAACATCATTTGCTAACCTGAGAGACCAAAAAAAAAAAAAAATCTGCTTTTGTTTATATGCTTATTTTTTAAACTTTTAAAGTAAAATACACATACAGAATAGCACACAGCTTAATGAGTTATTACAAAGCAAACACCTCCCTGTTCTACCTGTAGCACTCTGTACTAGGTCAAGATACAGAATATTCACAGCTCCGTGGAGACTCCCTCACACCCCTGCCAGTCACTGCTCCCTCCTTCCTCTTGGAAACTAACCCAACCTGATATTTAACACCATAGACTGGTTTTGTAAATAACTTCTTTGGCTCAACATTCTATGCATGAGATTTACCCATGCTGTTCCTTGTATCTGTAGTTTATTCATTGTTGTTGCTGTGGAGTAATCAATTATATGAATATATCACAGTTATTTTGCCATTTTCTTGTTGATGGACATTATATTACTAAATGTATTTTATATATTTGGGTGATGCTGCTTTGGTCATACAAAACCTTAAACTTTTATATGATTAAATTCATCAATCTTTTCCCTCTATGATTGTATTACTGGTGTCCCATTTTTAAAAGACTTTTCCCACTCCAAGATTATGAAATATTTACCTATACTTTCCACCATTATGTTTGTTTCCATTTGTTACATTTATAGCTTTACTTCATTTGGAATGTATTAGGATATATGGAGTAAGTATGCATATGTATGTGTACATACATACATATCTAAATGTGTATTTACGTGTGTGCGTATATATATATGTGAATAGGTACACTTGAGTCTGTTTCTGGAAATTCCATCCTTTTTAAAAAACATGCTAATATATACTTTGGTAATACAAGCACAAGGTGCAAAATTCGAGTGGAATAACAGGGTGTATAAAGCTAGTAAGTAAGGTTTTTCCCACATCTCCCATCAGACACACAGCTGTTTTCCCTAGGCTCAATCATGGTTTCTAGTCACATGTCTCTCATCCCAAAAGAACTCTATGCATATAAAAATGTACATATAAGCTCTTATTTTTTAACATTAACATGTCGTTATATAACATTCCATAACAGTTCTATATGTACATTTTCATATAAATCAATACATTTGTATTATCTTACTCTTTGTAATATCTGCACAGAATTTCACCGTATGAATTTAGTAAAAACCTGTACCCCTGATGGGCTAAAACATTATTGGTAATCTTTTGCTACTACAGCTAATATTGAAATGAATATCCATCGAATGAATAATTGTGTACATATGTGAGTACAAAATATTTGTAGAATAAGTTCTTAGAAATTCAATTCAAGATCAAAGTGTATGGTTTTTTGTTTTGTTTTGTATTTTTGTTTTTGAGATGGAGTGTCGCTCAGGCTGGAGTGCAGTGGTGTGACCTCGGCTCACTGCAACCTCCACCTCCCTCCCAGATTCAAGCGATTCTCCTGCCACAACCTCCTGAGTAGCCAGGACTATAGGTGCTCACCACCATGTCCAGCTAATTTTTTTGAATTTTTAGTAGAGACAGGGTTTCACCATGTTTGCCAGGCTGCTCTCAAACTCCTGACCTCACGTGATCCACCCATCTTGGGCTCCCAAAGTGCTGGGATTACAGGCATGAGCAACAGTGCTCGGTCAAAGTGTATGTGTATTTTTAAATTAAACTTTTTATTTTGAAATAATCCTATCTTCACATGCAGTTGTAAGAAACAATACAGAAACATACAGCGTAACCTTTGCCCAGTTTTCCCCAATGGTAGCATCTTGCAAAACTATATAGCACAGTATCACAACCAGGATATTGACAATGATACAGCTAAGATAGAGAATATTTCTATTACCTGGAGAATCTCTCCTTTTGCCCTTTCACAGTCATATCCACTTAACTCTCTCCCCATGCTCTTCTTAGCTTCTGGCATCCACTCATCTGTTCTCCATTTCTCTAATTTTGTCATTTCAAGAATGTTACATAAGTGGAATCATACAGCACGGAATTTTTGGGGATTTGTGTTGTTCATTCAGCATAACATTCTGGAGAGTCATCTAGGTTGTTGTGTATATCAATAATTCTTTCCTTTTCTTTTTTTTTTTATTTTTCCATAAGTCATTGGGGGTACAGGTGGTATTTGGTTATATGAGTAAGTTCTTTAGTGGTGATTTGTGAGATTCTGGTGCATCCATCCCCTGAGCAGTATACACTGCACCATATTTGTAGTCTTTTATCCCTTGGCCCCCTCCCACTCGTCTCCAAAGTCCCCAAAGTCCACTGTATCACTCTTATGCCTTTGCATCCTCATAGCTTAGCTCCCACATATCACTGAGAACATGTGATGTTTAATTTTCCATTCCTGAGTTACTTCACTTACAGTAATAGTCTCCAGTCTCATCCAGGTCACTGCAAATGCTGTTAATTTATTCCTTTTTGTGGCTGCACAGTATTCCATTGTTTACATATACCACGGTTTCTTTATCCACTCGTTGACTGATGGGTATTTGGGCTGGTTCCACAATTTTGAAGTTGTGAATTGTGCCACTATAAACATGCATGTGCAAGTGTCTTTTACGAATAATGACTTCTTTTCCTCTGGGTAGATACCCAGTAGTGGGATTGCTGGATCAAATGGTAGTTCTACTTTTAGATATTTAAGGAATCTCCACACTGCTTTCCAGAGCAGCTGTGCGAGTTTCCATTCCCACCAGCAGTGTAGAAGTGTTCCCTGTTCACTGCATCCACGCCAACATCTACTGGTTTTTTATTTTTTTGATTATGGCCATTCATGGAGGAGTGAGCTGGTATCGCATTGTGGTTTTGATTTGCATTTCCCTGCTCATAAGTGATGTTGAGCATTTTTTCATGTTTGTTGGCCATTTGTATATCTTCTTTTGAGAACTGTCCATTCATGTCCTTAGCCCACTTTTTGATGGGATTGATTTTTTCTTATTGAGTTCGTTGTAGATTCTGGATATTAGCCCTTTGTCAGATGTATAGATTGTGAAGATTTTCTCCCACTCTTTGGTTTGTCTGTTTACTCTGCTATTTCTTTTGTCATGCAAAAGCTCTTTCATTTAATTAGGTCCCAGCTATTTATCTTTGTTTTTATTGCCTTTGCTTTTGAGTTTTGGTCATGAAATCCTTGCCTAAGCCAATGTCTAGAAGGGTTTTTCCAATGTTATCTTCTAGAATTTTTATAGTTTCAGGTCTTAGGTTTAAGTCTTTAGTCCATCTTGAGTTGGGTTTTATATAAGGTGAGAGATGAGGAACCAGTTTCATTCTCCTACATGTGGCTAGTCAATTATCCCAGCACCATTTGTTGAAAAGGGTGTCCTTTCCCCACTTTATGTCTTTGTTCACCTTGTCAAAGATCAGTTGGCTGTTAAGTATTTGGGTTTATCTCTGGGTTCTCTATTCTGTTTCATTGGTCTGTGTGCCTATTTCTGTACCAGTACAACGCTGTTTTGGTGACTACGGCCTTATAGTTTGAAATCAGGCAGTGTGATGCCTCCTGATTTGTTCTTTTTGCTTAGTTTTGATTTGGCTATGAGGGCTCTTTTTTTGGTTCCACATGAATTTTAGAATTGTTTTTCTAATTCTGTGAAGAATGATGGTGGTATTTTGATGGGAATGGCACTGAATTTGTAGATTGCTTTTGGCAGTATGGTCATTATTCACAATATTCATTCTACTCATCCATGAGCATGGGATGTGTTGCCATTTCTTTGTGTCATCTATTATTTCTTTCAGCAGTGTTTTGGAGTTTTCCTTGTAGAAGTCTTTCAACTCCTTGGTTAGGTATATTCCTTTTTTTTTTTTTTTTTGCAGCTGTTGTAAAAGTGGTTGAGTTCTTGACTTGATTCTCTGTTTGGCCACTGTTGGTGTATAGAAGAGCTACTGATTTGTGTACGTTAATCTTGTATCTGGAAACTTCACTGGATTCTTTTATCAGTTCCAGAAGTTTTCTGGAGAAGTCGTTAGGGTTTTCAAGGTAAACAATCATATCATCACCAAACAGTGATAGTTTGACTTCTTTACTGATTTGGATGCCCTTTATTTCTTTCTCTTGTCTGATTGCTCTGGTTAGCACTTCCAGTACTGTGTTGAAGAGTAGTGGTGAGAGTGGGCATCCTTGTCTTGTTCTAGTTCTCAGAGGGAATGGTTTAAAGTTTTCCCCATTCGGTGTTATGTTGGTTGTGAATTTGTCTTAGATGGCTTTTATTACATTAAGGTATGTCCCTTGTATGCTGATTTTGCTGAGAATTTTAATCATAAAGGGGTGCTGGATTTTTTTCAAATGCTTTTTCTGCATCTATTTAAATGATCATGTAATTTTTGTCTTAAATTCTGTTTATGTGGTGTATCACATTTATTGACTCATGTATGCTAAACCATCCCTGCATCCCTGGTATGAAATCCACTTGATTATGGTGGATTATCTTTTGGATATATTGTTGGATTCAGTTAGCTAATATTTTGTTCAGGATTTTAGCATCTATGTTCATCAAGGATATTGGTCTGTAGCTTTCTTTTTTGGTTATATCCTTTCTTGGTTTTGGTATTAGGGTGATGCTGGCTTCACAGAATGAATTAGGGAGAGTTCCTTCTTTCTCTATCTCGTGCAATAGTGTCAAAAGGATGGTTATCAATTCTTCTATTCTTTGAATGTCTGGTAGAATTCTGCTGTGAATCTGTCTGGTCCTGGGCTTTTTCGTTGTTGGTAATTTTGAAATTACCATTTCAATCTCACTGCTTGCTATTGATCTGTTCAGAATATCTAATTCTTCCTGATTTAAGCTAGGAGGGTTGTATTTTTCCAGGAATTTATCCATCTCTTCTAGATTTTCTTGTTTATGTGTGTAAAGGTGTTCATGGTAGCCTTGAATGATTTTTTGTATTTCTGTGGTGTCAGTTGTAACATCTCCTGTTTCCTTTCTTAGTGAGGTTGTTTGGATTTTCTCTTTTCTTGATTAATCTTGCCAATGGTCTCTCAACTTTATTTATCTTTTCAAAGAACCAGTGTTTGGTTTCCTTTGTCTTTTGCATTTTTTTTTTGTTTGTTTGTTTGTTTCAATTTCATTTAGTTCTGCTCTGATCTTGGTTATTTCCTTTCTTCTGCTGGGTTTGAGTATGGTTTGTTCTTGTTTCTTTGGTTCCTTAAAGTGTGACCTTAGAATGTCAGTTTGTGCTCTTTCAGTCTTTTTGATGTAGGGGTTTAGTGTTAATGAACTTTCCTTTTAGCACTGCTTTGCTATATCCCAAAGGTTTTGATAGGTTGTGTCATTACTGTCGTTCAGTTTGAAGAATTTTTAAATTTCCATCTTGATTTTGTTTTTGACCCAATGCTCATTCAGGAGCTGGTTATTTAATTTCCAGGTATTTGCATAGTTTTGAAGGTTCCTTCTGGAGTTGATTTCCAGTTCTATTCCACTGTGGTCTGAGAGAGTGCCTGATATAATTTCAATTTTCTTAAATTTATTAAGGCTCATTTTATGGCCTATCATATGGTCTACCTTAAAGAAAGTTCCATGCACTGTTGAATAGAATGTGTATTCTGTGGTTGTTGGATGAACTTTTCTGTATATATCTATTAAGTCCATTTGTTCCAAGGTATAGTTTAAATCCATTGTTTCTTTGTTAACGTTCTGTCTTGATGACCCGTCTAGTGCTATCAGTGGGTACTGAAGTCCCACACTATTATTGTGTTGCTGTCTATCTCATTTCTTAAGTCTATTAGTAATAGTTTTATAAACTTGGGAGCTCCAGTGTTAGGTGCATATATGTTTAGGACTGTGATATTTTCCTGTTGGACAAGGCCTTTTACCATTATATAATGTTGCTCGTTGTCTCTTTTAACTGTTGTTGCTTAAAAGTTTGTTTTGTCTTACATAAGAATTGCTACCCCTGTTCGCTTTTGGTGTCCATTTGCATGAAATGCCTTTTTCTACTCCTTTACTTAAGTTTATGTGAGTCCTTACGTGTCAGGTGAGTCTCTTGAAGGCAGCAGATGGTTAGTAAGTTCTTATACATTCTGCAGTTCTGTGTCTTTTAAGTGGAGCATTTAGGCCATTTATATTCAATGTTAGTATTGAGATGTGAGGTACCATTGCATTCATCATGCTATTTGTTGCCTGTGTACTTTGTTTTGTTGTTTGTTTGCTTTTTAACTTGTATTTTTATTTTATAGGTCCTGTGTGATTTATGCTTTAAAGAGGTCCTGTTTTGATGTGTTTCCAGAATTTGTTTCAAGATTTAGAGGTCCTTTTAGGAGATCCTGTAGTGGTGGTTTGGTAATGGCAAATTCTTTCAGCATTTGTTTGTCTGAAAGAGACTGTATCTTTCCTTCATATATAATGCTTAGTTTCGCTGGATACAAAATTCTTGGCTGATAGTTGTTTTGTTTGAGGAGGCTGAAGATAGGGCCCCAATTCATTCCAGCTTTCCAGCTTGTAAGGTTTCTGCTGAGAAATCTGCTGTTAATCTGATAGGTTTTCCTTTACAGGTTACCTGGTGCTCCTGTCTCACAGCTCTTAAGATTCTTTCCTTTGTCTTGATAACCTGATGACAATGTGCCTAGATGAATATCTTTTTGCAATAAATTTCCTGGGTGTTCTTTGTGCTTCTTGTATTTGGATGTGTAGGTCTCCAGCAAGGCCAGGAAGTTTTCCTCAATTATTCCCCCAAATATGTTTTCCAAGATCTTAGAATTCTCTTCTTCCTCAGGAACACTGATTATTCTCAGGTTTGGTCATTTAACATAATTCCAGACTTCTTGGAGGCTCTGTTCATATTTTCTTATTCTTTTTTCTTTGTCTTTGTTGGATTGGGTTAATTTGAAGACCCTGTCTTTGAGTTATGAATTTCTTTCTTCTACTTGTTCAATTCTATTGCTGAGCCTTTCCAGAGCAAAAATGTGTCCAAAGCTTCCTGAATTTTTGACTTTTGTTTCTTTAAGCTATCTATTTCCTTGAATATTTCTCCCTTCACTTCTTGTATCATATTTTTGATTTCCTTGCATTGGGCTTTGCCTTTCTCTGGTCTCTCCTTGGTTAGATTAATAACTAACCTCCTGAATTCTTTTTCAGGTAAATCAGAGATTTCTTCTTGGTTTGGATCCATTGCTGGTAAACTAATGTGATATTTTTGGGGGGTGTTGAAGAGCCTTGTTTTGTCATATTACCGGGGTTGTTTTTCTGGCTCCTTCTCATTTGGGTAGGCTCTGTCAGAGGGAAGGTCTAGGGCTGAAGGCTATTGTTCAGATTATTTTGTCTCATGTGGTGTTCCCTCGATGTAGTACTCTCCCCCTTTTCCTATGGATGTGGCCTCCTGTGAGACAAACTGCAGTAACTGTTGTCTCTCTTCTGGGTCTAGCCACCCGGCAAGTCTACCTGGCTCCAGGCTGGTACTGGGGGTTGTCTGCACAGAGTCCTGTAATATGAACCATCTATGGGTCTCTCAGCTGTGGATACCAGTGCCTGTTCTGGTGGAGGTGGCAGGGATGGGGTCAGGGATGCAATGGACTCCATGAGGCTCCTTAGCTTTGGTGGTTTAATGGTCTATTTTTGTGCTGGTTAGCCTCCTGCCAGGAGATGACACTTTCCAGAGAGCATCAGCTGTGGTAGTATGGGAAGGAATGGGTGGTGGGGCAGGGCCCTAGAATTTCTAAGATTATATGCCCCTTATCTTCTGCTACCAGGGTGGGTAGGGAAGGACCATTAGGTCAGGGCAGAGCTAGGCATGTTTGAGGTCAGACTCTCCTTGGGAGGGTCTTGCCGAGGCTGCTTTCAGGGATGGGGGTAAGACTCTCAGGTCACTGGAGTTGTCTGCCTAGGAGGATTATGACTGCCTCTGCTGAGTCATTGCAGGTTGTCAAGGAAGTGGGGGAAAGCCAGTAGTCACAGGCCTCACCCAGCTCCCACACAAACCAAAGGGCCAGTCTCACTCCCACCATGCTCCCCTCAACAGCCCCATGTTTGTTTCCAGGCAGAGAGCAATATAAGTCTGAAAACCTGCCCCAGGATACCTGCCTCCAACTACAAAAGAAAAGGGCTTGGTTTTTCACCTGCCTGTGGAGTCTGCACACCGGATTTGCACCCTCCTCTGAATTCTGGCCAGGAGGCTTCTCAACCCATTCAAATAGTTACAAAGTTCAGCTAGAGATGTCCTTCTCCTTGTGTGGTTTTACCCCCTGCTCCTCTCCTGTTGGATCCCTGTGGTGCCAGGCAGGAATGGCCTGCCAGAGGACCCAGTGAGTTCCCAGGGCCCTTCCCACTGTTTCCTCTACTCCTGTATTTTGCTCGGCTCTCCAAATGGACTCAGCTCCAGGTAAATTTGGAAACTTCTTCCACAAACAGACCTTCAGCTTCTCCAGTGGGAGTGTGTGCTCGGGAGAGGATGGTCTCCCTTTTCCACTTTCACAGTTGGGGCACTCACAGTTTTGGGGGGTGGTATCCCGGGTCCACTTCCTTCAGAGGGAGTGTGGGTCCTCTTGGGATTGCTACTTTGTTCTTGCAGTCGATCTGGAGCTAAAATTCACAATGCGAATAACCGCACACTGCTCTGTCCAGAGATGCAATCTAGTCCTGCCTCCATCTGCCATGATGATCCCGCTCCTCCTTTCCATTGTTGAACACTATTCTATGATATGCATATATCACAATTTGTTTAACCATTTACCCATTGAAAGACATCAGGGTTTTTTCCAATTTTTGAATATTGTAAATAAAGCTGCTATGAATATTTGTGTACCAATTTTTGTGTAAACATTAGTATTCATTTCTCCAAGATAAATGCCCAGGAATGCCATTACTGGTCTGTATGATTGTTGCATGTTTAGTTCTTTATGAAACTGTCAATTCATTTTTCAGGGTGGCTGTACCATTTTACATTCCCACCAGCAATGTACAAATGATCTAGTTTCCCTGCATTTTGCTAGCATTTGATGCTGTCAGTAGTTTTTATTTTACTCATTCTGATTCATGTATAGTGATACTCATTGTGATTTTAACTTGCATTCCCATAATGACTAATGATGTTCAGCATCTCTTAATAAGCTTATTTGCCATCTCTATATACTCTTCAGTAAAATATTTCTTTGTGTTTTTTTCCTATTTTTTAACTGAACTGTTTTTTACTGTTCACTTTTGAGAGTTCTTTATATATTCCAGGATACTTGTCCTTTCTCAGATATCTGCTTTGCAAATATTTTCTCCCAATCTGTAGCTTACATTTTCGTCTACTCACCAAGGTCTTTTGCAGAGCAAAATTTTTAATTTTAATGGAGTGAAATTTTTCCATGCTTTGGCATCAAGTCTAAGAACTCTTTTTCTATATTTAGATACCAAAGATTTTTTCTTATTTTTTCCAATAGTTTTATAGTTTTGTGATTTGCATTAAGTCCATAATCCATTTTGAATTTTTACATAAGGTGTGATACTGAGAATGAGGTTCATTTTTTGGCCATGGATATCAAATTGCTCCAGAACCATTTATTTAAAAGAGCATCTTGTCTCTAGTGAACTGAATTTGCGCCTCTGTCAAAAATCATATGTACTTCTGTTCATATTTGTGTGGTTCTTTACCTGTGTTCTCTATTTTCTTCCAGTGATATAGTTCTATCCATCACCAACCACAGTCTTGATTACTGTATCTATATAATCTCATAAAATTGCCTAGACTAAGTCCTTCTACTTCATTTTTAAAAATTGTTCAAAATATTCTAGTTCCTTTGCCAATCCATACAGAACTTAGAATAATTTTGTTGACATCCTCAAAAAATATTCTTGGGATTTTGATAGGAATTGCTAGCAATATCTATGTATCAGGTTGGGGAGAATTGACATCTTCCACTCCATAAACATGGTATGTCTCTTTGTTTATTTAAATCTTTTTTATTTCTTTCATCAGCATTGTATAGTTTTCAGCACGCATTTCTTAAACATGTTTTGTTATATTTATGCCTAAGTAACTCTTTTTAGAGCAATTGTAAATGGTATTGTATTCTTCAATTTCTGTGTCAATGTGTTCATTGCCAGTATATCAAAATACAGTTGACTTTTGTATGTTCAGCTGGTATCTTGCAACCTTGCTGAACTAACTCCAGGATTTTTTTTATAGATTCTTTGATATATTCTATATACACAATCATGCCATCTACAGATAAAAACAACTTTTTTTCTTCTTTCTCAGTCTATTGCTTTTTGCTCCTTTTCTTGCCTTTTGGCACTCTGTTGAATAAGAGTAGTGAGACTGAATATCCTTGCCTTGTTCTTAATCTTGAAGAGAAAGCATTCAGTCTTTCATCTTTAACTAAAATGTTATTTTCAGGATTTTTTTTTTTTTTTTTTTTTTTTGTAGACTGTCATATATCGAGTTGAAGAAATTCCACTATTCCTTCTTTTTTTCCAAGAATTTTCATCATAAACAGGTGTTGAATTTAATCAAATTTTTTTTCTGCATCAATCAATATGATCATGTGGCTTCTTTAATCTGTTAATGTGGTGGATTGCATAGATTGATTTTCAAATATTGAATGAGCATTGCATCTATAAAATAAATACCACTAGGTTATGGTAAACAATTCTTTTATATATTGCTGAATTCTATTTGCTAATATTTTGGTAAGTATTTTTACTTCTCTATTTATGATTGATATTGGTAGATAGTTTTCTTTTTTGTACTGTTTTTGTCTGGTTCTAGTATCAGGGAAATACTAGCTTAATAAATTGTGAAGAGTTGCTTCCTTTCCTATTTTCTGGAAGAGACTCTGTAGAATTAGTATTAATTATTCTTCAAACATGTGATAGAATTTTCCAGTAAAACCAATAGGGCCTGGATATTTCTTTGGGGGGGAGTTTTAAAATTATAAATCATATTTCCTTAGTAATTACAGTACTATTCAAATTACAAACATAATGTTGGATGAGTTGTGGTAGCTTGTTTTTTTCAAGGAATTGGCCCATTTCTTCTAAGTTGTCAAACTCATGTCAGTGAAGTTGCTCACAGTGTTATCTTAATTTCCTTTTGATGCCTGTAGGGTCTGCAGTGACATCTACAATATCTTTGTTGATATTAGCAATTTATGTATCCTCCCTTTCTTGTCCGTCTTTCTAGAAGCTAATTGATCTTTCAAATAACCTGCACTTTGTTCCACTGATTTTCTCTACTATTTTTCTGTTTTCAATTTCTTTGACTTCTGCTCTTATCTCCCTTTTTCTGCTTCAAGTTTAACTTGCTTTGTTTTAGTTTTTTGGGGTGATAACTTATTAATTCAAGATTATTTCCTCATTTTTAATGTATTAATTTAGTCCTAAAAATTTCCCTCTTATCACTGCTTTATCTGCTACCTACAAATTTTATGTTGTATTTTCATTTTCATTTAGTTCAATATATTTTTATGTCCCAGACACTCTGACCCATGCATTACTAAAAGTATATTATTTAGTTTCAAAGTGTTGGAGATTGTCCTCTTATATTTCTGTTATCTCTAGCTTGATTTATTTGGATCAGAGAACATACTCTATATGGTTTCAATGATCTTATATTGAAGGTTTTCAAAATCACTCAAGCTATTATCTTCTTTGGTATATGGTCCATAGGCATTTGAAAAAAATATATATATATATATAGTGCTGTTATTGGGAGGAATGTTTTATAAATGTAAATTTGATCCTATTAGTTGATAGTTTTGTGAGATATTCTATATCCTTACTGATTTTCTCCATAACTGTCCTATCAACTTTTCAGAAAGGGGTGTTGAACTCTCCACATGTAATTGTAGATTTGCCTGTTTCTCCTTTCTGTTCTATCAGTTTTCACTTCACATATTTCGTAGCTCTGTTGTCTCGTGCATTAACATTTAGAATTGCAATATCTTCCTGGTAGATTGACCTTTGCATCATTATATTATCTCCAGTTCTGTCTCTGACAATTTTCTTTGCTCTAAAGTCTACTTTATCTGATATTAACGTAGCCACCTTTGAATTCCATTGATTAATATTTGTATATCTTTTCTGCCCTTTTATTTTCAATGTGCATATGTCATTATATTTGATGTTTCTTGTAGACAGCATACAGTTGGTTCATGTTTTTAATCACCCTGACAGCCTCTGTCTTGATGGTTTTAAGACTATCTGCATTTAATGTAATTATTGATATGTTAGAGTTTCACTCTGTTGTCTTACTTTTTGTTTGGTTTGTTCTGTTTATCTCTGTTTTTTCTTGTGTTTCAAGTAGGTTAATCATTTTAGAATTCCATTTTGATTCACCTATAGTGTTTTAAATGTATTTCTTATATTTTAGTGGTTGCTCGGGTATCACATATACATGTGTAATTCAGACAGTCTACTCGTATCATTTTATCAGTTTGAGTGAAGTATAGAAACCCTATCTACTTTGATGCCTCTTTGCCTTCCCCACTTGAAATATAGTTGTCTTAAATATTTCCTCTGCATTTATTTACAACCTACATCAGACAGTGTTGTAATTTACACTTCAACTACCAAATATATTTATTAAATTCAAAAGGAGAAGGAAAGCTTAATGTTTACCCAGGTTTATGCATGCTTTTGCTTACTGTGTTCTTTCTTCCTTCCTAGTTTCCAAGAGTCCCTTCTTTTAGTGTTTCCTTTCTATTTAGAGAACTTTTTCAAATCACATTTCTAGGGTAGGTATACGGTGACTAAATCCCTTAGTCTTCCTTATCTTGAGAGTGTCCTTATTTCCTCTTCATTCCTGCAGGATAATTCCACTGGGTTTAGGATAATGAGTTGATAATTTTTCTTTCAGCACTTGAAAAATATTGTGCCACTTTATTCTGGGTTTCATTGTTTCTCAGGAGAAATATGCTGTCCTTCTAATTGATTTTTCCTGTGTCATTTTTTTCTCACTTTCAAGAATTTTTCTTGAATGTAGTTTTCAGAAGTTTAATTATAATGCATCTTAGTGTAAACTTTTTTGTGTTTATTCTGTCTGGGGTTCCCTCAGCTTCTTGAATCTGTAGGTTTATATCTTTTCCAAATTTGAGAAATTTTCAGCCATTATATCTTCAGGTACTTTTCCAGCACTGCTCTCTTTCTCCTTCCTTCTGGGACTTCAATGGCATGAATGTTAGATGTTTTGTTATAATCCCACAGGTCTATGAGGTGCTGTTCATTGTTTGTTTATCATTATTCTCTTTTCTCTCATTGTTGAGATTGGAGTTTCTATTGTTATGTCTTCCAGTTATTGATGCCTTCCTTTCTCCCCTTCACTATGCTGTTGAGTCTATCCAATGAGCATCTTATTTCAGTTTCTGTATTCTCAGTTCTAAAATGTTCATTTAGTTCCTCTTCATATTTCCTTGCTGAGACTTTCTATTTTTGCATTTATTTCAAGTGTAATTGCTTGTTTAAGGTTTTTTTTTTTTTTTTTTTTTTAACCATAGCTGCTTTCAGATCCTTTTCAGATAATTCTGACAGTTATCCCAATGTTGGCAGCTATTGACTGTCTCTTCTCATACAATTTGAGGTCTTCCTGGTTCTTTGTATAAAGAGAGATTTTCAATTGAAAGCTGAACATTTTTATATTACGCTCTGAGATCTTGAAACTTATTTAAACCTTCTGTTTTCACTGGCTTTTCCTGACCTTGCTCCTGTAGGGGAAGGGAGAATGCCACCTCATATTGCCAGGTATAAAAGTCCGGGTTCCCCACTTGACCTTCACTGACACCCAAGTGGGAGTTTCTTTTAACTGTTGGATATGGTTAGGGTTTCTGGATCTCTCTGTGGCCTCCTCAGACACTGATGTGGGGGTAGCCCCATGACCACTGGGCAATGGTAAAAGTCCTGAGTCTCCATTAGGTCTCCAATATCACAGTCCCAGCAAGGGGCAGGTGTACATACTTTTGTTAGGTGGAAGTGGAAATCTACACTCCCCATTGATACTGCAGCATGAATGAGGAGAGGGGACAAGTCGTTACCAGCCAGCAGGGATGAAAGTCCTAGCTCCCTACTTTGTCTCTGATATTACCCCACAGGAGAATAGTTATAGCCTCTGAAAAATGAAAGAAAGTCTAGATTCTGCACTCAGGCTTCCCTGGTATGGGTGAGAGTGGGGCCACAATTTTTTCTGTTGTTTGGTAAAGAGATTAGTGTCTAAAAGTGTTCTGTCTCGCAACAATGTCCCTTTTTCTACATTTCTGGCTAGAGAGAGTAAGCTTCATTGGGGGCTTTTTGTCTGTGCCCATTGGTATTCCTAGCTTGCTAGCTTCTTCAGTATCAAATCTTGGATATGTAAGATAAGAAGACAACATAGGGAATTTACCACCAGGTTATTCCTCTGGTTCTCAAGTCCTTAACCAGTATACTTCCTCCTCTCTGCCTTTCAGAATCTTGTGTTTGTTCTATATGAAATCTCCAGGAGTTTTTGTTGTATATAGTGGGAGGAATAGGGAAATCACATCCACTCCAATTACTTGAAAGTGGAATTCTGTATTTTTAATTCACATAGCTGTTACCTAATTGCCTTTCATAGATGTATCAATGTACATTTACATTTCAGTTGAACCAATTACATTTTTGCAGAGTTAACATTGGTTTACACCACTGGTTTTCATTCCAGAGATTGCTCTTGGCCATCTGTTTTTGTCCTCACATCTGCCATTTTAGAGTCAACTTAAGAACTTTTTTTATAGAAAATTCTTCCTATAGGGTAGAAAAGAAGTAATGGTGTTCAGGAGTGAGCTTCTAGTAGATGCCTTCCTTTAACTTGCCTGCCTCCCACCTAGCCCTAGTTCATCTAATTTGAAGGTGATTAGTGGAGCTTTTCCAAGCCTCCTCCACTTAACAAAAGTGAACACTACACAGAGTCCTGAGAAGGAAATTTTTATTCCAGTTTCTGGTGTATTCTATTTTATTCTAAATCAGATTATATTAAACAAAACTTCCTTGAAGTTTGAGGTATTTTATTGGGACTATTCCCTAATTTCACCATTCTCACCATGTGTGCTTATTTTTGTCTGTTTTAGCCAGTATTTTGGGAGAATGTGGTGGACTGCTATCATTCAAAGAAGCGTTAAGTGGATACCTTTTATAGGCAGCTTCTTTTCGGGGCGGAAATAAGCCATTACATGTGCAAAAACTAAGGATGAGCAACAGCAATGTTGCCAGATGAGTATCCACTTTCACTGTTTAGTCCCTCACACTTGATTATACCACATCTTTATTTTCTGGGCTTGTTTGTATGGTAGTCCTTAAACCCCACATTCAACACCGGTATGAAAGAGTATTCCAAGAACAAGACAGCAGTAACTAGGAAGCCCTATCATTTCAGATAGGAATACAATTAAAACACTCTCCCCTCAATTAAAGCTTATTGCCATTAATACACAGTCCCCAGAAGGGTTTTTGTTGGTTTTACTTCAAAAGTTGAAGCTCCTACCCTTCACTACAAAGAAACACATACACATGAAGTAAAAGGATTACCTTGTGAACTTCAATGTAGAATAGAGGGTGTGTGTATAGATATACTGCAACTTCTCAAACTAAAAAAAAAAAAAAATCTAAATACTTCTGATAAAATACCATACTTATACTAGAATATTTTGTACAAAAGATACATAAAAATGTAACTCCACATAATACTATCTAGCTATAAATTACTGTAAAATATTTTTGGAATATTTTGTTCTAGTCTCTTCCTAGGCATTTATATATACATACAACCACACACACACATATACATACATACATGTGTGTATATATATGTAATACATATAATTAGATGGGCTCATACCATAAATACCACTTTGAACTCTGCTTTATTCACTTAACATAATAATGTATTTTCCTATTTGGTTAAGCGGTCTTTAAAAACATGAGTCTTTAATGGCTGCAATAATAATATTCTGCCTTATGAAGGTGCCATAACTTAAACATTCTTCTATTTGTGGGTATTTAAGTTTTTACATTTTAGCCACTTTTTTTTTTTTTTTTTGAGACGGAGTCTCGCTCTGTCGCCCAGGCTGGAGTGCAGTGGCCGGATCTCAGCTCACTGCAAGCTCCTCCTCTCGGGTTCACGCCATTCTCCTGCCTCAGCCTCCCCAGTAGCTGGGACTACAGGCACCCGCCACTTCGCCCGATTTTAGCCACTTTTAATAACACTGCAATGCATATCCTTTTCCATAAATCTTTGAGTTTATTTTCCTCAGGATAGACTGCTAGAATTTGGATTACTGAATTGCAGCTACTAACTGCACTAGGCTCCCTTCCACAGCAGGAAACCCTGTTCTGGGTTAGGGCCAAGTTCACTCTTGGCCTCAGCACTGAAAAGAGATTGCAGATTCTGCACCCCTCTAGCAAGACACTGTTGAGGTTCTCTTTAGAATACTTATTTCCTGTCAGTGGTGAGGCCAGGTAAGCCTGGGGCTCTTTCAGCTTGCACAAAGGTGAATTTGCTGCTTCTGCTCCTTAGAAGAACTGCTAGGAATCAGGGAAACTGAGTCATACGTGTATGTTTCCTCTGGTCTGTACTCTGCCAGTGTGAGTCAGTAGAAAGGTAAGAAACTTTTTTTTTTTTTTTTGGCAAGAACCCCTGTCTGCTAATTTATTTTAGAACAAATATAATAGTTTCCATACCACAAGGAAACAGCATCTTTAAAACAAAATCGGGAACACAATATCTATACGCAAGTAGGCTTTTATTATTTTTTCTTTTATTGTTTTTTTCTTTGGCCAAAATTTAGGCACTATATTGTTTTACCACATTATCTGATTGTGATGCTTCATCTCTGATCACACGTTGCTGTCATTAAGGCATTTCTGAGGCTTTTTTTTTAATCTGGAAAGTTCTTAAATTGTAAAAATGTGGCTTGTTGTACACTACCTTCTAAAATTATTAAAGAACACTCTTCTTTAAAACAAGAGTGCTCTCCATTGCCATCAAGACAAACAGCAGTAACTTTACACAAAAGAAGCATTCATCTGTCACCCTACTTTAAAACACCCAATATTCGTCAGCTGTTTGCCCTTCTTGGAGCAGTCTGAGCAGGAAAGGGTTAATGTTTTACCCACTCATGCCCTTTGATCAATTTTCTATTGAGATGTTAGGTGTTTTCCTTCTGAATTTGAGAAAGCCCTTTAAGTACTGATTATATTAATGCTATGTCTATGTCTGTCATACTTGTTTAAAATAATTTTTCCCACTTTTCATTGCCATCTGACCTCATAGATGGTGAATTTTTTTTTTTTTTTACCATTCAGAAATATTTCTTTTTTTTTTTTTTTTTTTTTTTTTT